>NW_028261383.1:117257065-117410994 GCF_051295495.1 Thamnophis sirtalis
GGAGCAAAGAGAAAGTTAAACCTTTTTGTCCTCTCACCATGATATTTGCCTGATGTCAGATATGGTGTCAAAGGAGAAAGAGTAATCTTCCACATAAGAAATTATCAATTGAAGCTGCAAGCTGGTCAAAGATCTGCCCACGAAAAGGAAAAGAATTGGGCCTTTCTTCCCTAACACAAGTAAGAGGGGTAAATAAGGAGGGGGATCTACCAATTGGGAGCCATGGTAATGATCTTCTCAACATAACATCTGGCCAGTATTGTTACCAAATCTGTAAAACTGAAGTATGAACGATGAATTCTTAAAATGGCTTTATTTCCAATTCATTGCAGCAGATGAAACAAACAGTTTTGGACTTCTCTAAATAAGGTCATGGATGAGGCTTTCCACCCCCCCCCTTCCCTGTTTTCTGACCCGTAGTGACACAATGGTTAGAATGCAGTACTGCAGGCTACTTCTGCTGATTGCCGCCTGCCTACAATTTGGCAGTTCAAATCTCACCAAGCTCAAGGTTGACTCATCCATCCATCCATCCTTCTGAGGTGGATAAAATGAAGACCCAGATTGTTGGGGGCAATAGGCTGACTCTGTAAACCGCTTAGAGAGGACTGTAAAGCACTGTCAAGCGGTATATAAGTCTACATGCTATTGCTATTTCTCCAATTGGGTTTCGATTGAGTTGGGTCATCAGCTAATATAAAAAGGTAGTATCCATTTTTTTAAAAAAGTGAAATGAGATTATTATAATGTGTGTGTGTGTTTGTTGCATTTGTGCTGATAAATAAATAAAGGGAGACAAGTAGAGATTTACTTCAAGCTATTTAGCTCTCATCAGCTAGCCATACCCTTACTGGGATTCGAACCCAGTTAGCTGATGAGAGCTAAATAGCTTGAAATAGATCTTTACTAGTCTCTCTTTATTTATTTATCAGCACAAATGCAACACAAATGTAACAAAGGCAACAGTAAAAATAATGGCTTTCTGTCTGGATGGTCTCTTGTGATGAGCCGATAGACAGAGAAAGGAAGCTTCCTCCCATATTTGGGCATACCAGGGGTTGTGACACAATACATACATACATACCTACATACATACATACGTACGTACGTACGTATGTACGTACGTACGTAACAATTGGGTGGAAGTGGAAGTGTGACCTTCCTCCCATACTTGGGCATACCAGGGGTTGTGACTTTAAGTATATACCTCCCACCCTGGCTGGCTGATAAAGGAGTCGTTCTCTGTAGCTCAAATGGTTAACTCCCTGCCTGGGAGGCAATGGAGCACAGGTTCGATTCCCAAACTTGGGTATGGCTAGCTGATGAGAGCTAAATAGCTTGAAATGATCTATACTAGTCTCCCTTTATTTATTTATCAGCATAAATATAGCAAATGTAACAAAAAGGCAACAGTAAAAAAAATATTGGGTTTCTGTCTGGATGGTCTCTTGTGACGAGCCTAATGACAGAGAGTGGAAGTGTGACCTTCCTCCCATACTTGGGCATAATTCCTAGAGAATCAAAGATGATATTGGTAGTGTGGTAACATCACAACCACAACTGATCCTTTGATAATGTACATGGCTAAGTTTGGGATATTTGACATCCTGGAGTTAGATAATGAGAGAAATTATCCAGTAAAGAGGAGGAGGAAAGGGCAGGCAAGGACCAATTTGAACTAAGGCTGAATGATTTATTAGATTAAATTAGATTAAACATTATGACAATAATAACATAAGATTATTATTATATTAGATTATTAGATTAAACATTATGACAATAATAAAATAAGAATTATCATTAAAGATCAGTCTGCCTGGTTCTTATGAAAAAAAATGGTTCTTCAAAATGTTTGCCTTTATGGGATTTGCTACCTTTTTAAAGAGTATTTACTCCTTTTTGGTAAGTTGGAGTATGAGTAAATTAGTAAAGATTCTTTCCCTGATTATTTTTCCTTTTTCAAATCAGTATTTCCCATATGCTCATTTTCTAAATAGCAAACATTGTGTAGCCCTGATCCGTTGAACTCAAATGCACATTATGTTTCTCTTCTAAGAAGCATGAAGAATAGACAGTCTCTTGAGACAAAAACTCTTGTGTGAAAAAGCTTTTTCCTCATTTTTTTAAAAAAATGTTCCACTAGAAAGGCATTCAAACAAAACTGAATTGAGTAAACAAAGCATGGGGATTGTTTCATTTTGTAATTTACAGTATACCTCAACCACAAGCTTTTAGAAATGCATTTTTTTAAAAAAAACTGAAATATACTTTATGCATTTATTCTGGTAAAGATTTTATAGTTGTAAAAGTCTCTCTGGATTTTGGCAGTAGATAAATAAGAGAAATAAACTAATAAAATAATTTTAAAACTCTGACCAATTCTGGAGAACTTGTAAATACCACCTCTGACTGGCCCCACCCCCATCTATTACGTGCTTCCCAAATCCCAGCTGATGGGGTAGAAATGGGGATTTTGCAGTATCCTTCCCCTGCCATGCCCACCAAGACATGCCACACCCATCAAGCCACTCCCACAGAACTGATAGTAAAAAAAAATCCCAACCACTGGGATGTACATATAAATGTTTTTCTCACTAGAGAGATCTCCTGAAAATGGGTGATGTACAACTTCTGTTCTAATTCTGCTTCCAGAATGGACATGCTGAATTCCATGTCACAGTGGCACCAGAGAGAATTTCTGCTGCAATCCCACCAGATTGGGAGGTTATCAGATTAGAAAATGTTGCTTTGATCTGTTAATCTACATTTTTACTCTCATGTAATTAGAAGTGTTGCTGTACTGAAAGTGCTATTTGGCTTGAATTTGGATATGGTATCCACACAATGCACCATAATACATGCAAGAATGGAGAGCATGTGACTCAGTTTCAGCACTGAAATCCTCACACTGCACCAATGGCCTATTAAAAATGTCAGAATTGGCAAAAAAGACAAAACTGATCAGTTTAGCAAGGGGGAAAGCAATAAATACTTTTTTTTTAACATCTGGAAATCCTTTATGGATTTTTTAATAAAAGAAAAAAAAGTTAAATGATTTATGGATTTAGTGACTGAAAAAGATTAGGGTTAAATAAGAGCTGACAGGATATCTGGAATAATTTAAGAGGGAGTGGAGATGGTGAATTTCTTAATATCTATTAAAAGAAGGTTGAAAGTCATTTAGTTTCTTTAGTTGTCTTCCTTTTCTTTGTACTTCTTTTTTCCTTTTATTTTTTTTAAGTATTTTATTTAAAAAAAACTTTAATAAAAATTACATACACAAGCATATACACAGAGAGAGAAACACCTATTTATCAATTGTTCTTTCTTATCTATCTATATAAAAATGGCTGTGTGTTCCAGCATAACTCTGGAACATCTCGAGCAATTTCAACCAAACTTGGTACACAGATGTCTTACTCTCTGGAAACAAATACTGGGGGGGGGGAGACACTCCTAACACCCTTCGGAGTGTGTTCTGTTAAGATACAGCATGTTGTGCCTCAAAATGGCTTCTACTGTACTGTCATAAAATGGTTTCTACTATACTACGCAGTGGAGTTGTGATGGTAACGGCTTCACAGTATTCCACAAGGGGGTTCCCTTTGGTAAGGGGGGGGGGATCCAACATTAGAAATTACTTATGGTCCAGTCATTTCCCCCCCCCCCTATAAATAAATACCCGGGCAACACCGGGTTATCAGCTAGTATGTATATACAAGTCTTTTGCTCCTGTTTTTAAATGAATAGCTGTTGGAGTTTGAGTATCAAAGAATACATCCAAAATTAAGGACCTCATTCTATCCAAAATGTTCCACTTGGAAACTGAGCTTTGAACTCTTCTCAACTTGTTATGTTACTGTTGTCAGACATGATGAAGGATGCTGTACCATCATTAGCATTACAGTAAGTGTACCTGTCACTGGGGTCAATTTTAATATATGGTGATTGCATCAATGCTAAATTTTGATATGAAAGGCCAGGTTAAATAGCAAGAAAGCTGCTTGCATTATAGTTGCTATGAAGCTAAGACGATTCATGCCAGGGGGAGGGCGAGGGAGAGGGGAGACCCGGTCTTTCAGGAAAACACAGTATTTGTTCCCTTGCAGTTATAGGAATGGCTCTGACTGGGATTAGATTATTTTGTGAGACAAGAATTAGATAAGGAAAATGCCTCCATTTATTGGAATTATGGATCAGTTACGGGGGTGGGCATTATTCTTTTCTTATCGAGATAGACTCTTCCAGGGAAAGCTGAAGAAAACCTTTGCTTTCATTCACATTCAGATGATAAGCACAGCCAGTTTGGGGCGGGGAGTACTATGTGTTTTGGTTTAGCTGATGTCTGCGGTTGATTGACAAGTTAGGTGGAGAGAAAATCTCTCCCCATCTCTCCAAGCTTCCCTTTTCTATCCCTCAGCAGCAGGAGTCAATGAAAAAACAGCCCCCTTCTGCCTGGATCTGCTGAACCCTGCATCAAGGGAAGGGTGTGTGGAAATGTTTCTAGCATGAGTTCATGGAAAGAGAAATACTGGCAAGGAACTGCATTGCAAAATGAATGCCAGAAGAATCTATGAGTCCCAGTAGACATAACTAGCATACAAATGAATTGTACATTGTTGCTGGAAGTTAGTCCTGATCGCTAGGATTGCTACTCTGGTGCAAAAAGAGGAATGCAGTGAAATGGATAACAGTTGGAACAGCACACCTGCCGAGATTAAGATAGCACTGACGCTATTGCTCTTTTTGCAAGGTCTTAAAAACTTGTTTCCCCCTGAGTTTTGGGGCCAGACTCCTGAAATGGATCCGGGAATGTTGATATGACTGAAGTTTGGCCTTCCTTGTGTTATACTGTGTAATTTTAAAAATGTTTATTGGCTATTTTGTTTTCTGTCTTGAATCCTAGATTAGCTACCCAGAGTTGCTGTTCATAAGTTAGGGGAACGATATAAATGGTTTAAATAAATAAATGCTTTGCAACTCAGACAAGGCCACGTCTATGGAAAGCTCTACCGTCTGCTTTGCCCATCTTTGTAAAAATAGCTCCATACTGAATGGGGAACTTCATTCTCTGCCAGGGAGGTGTTTTTGGAAATGCAGGCAAGTCTCAATAATTCAACCATTTCTGACCTTCTTGGGAATGAATTCACACAATGGGATGTGCTTGTGTTAACAATTCACAGCAACTATAACCAGTGACGTGCAGTCAGGTGAGGCAGGGCCTCACCACTGTCATGAAAAGAAAAAAAAATTAAAAGGAAAAAGGCTGAGGTAGTTGCTGCCAGAGTCACAGTGGATGACTCTGCTTAGTGCTTAACTGTTTTAAAAAGCCTCTAAAAATGTGCCCTCTGCAGGAGGAGGCAGGAGAACCACGTGCCTCATTTAGTCTATCTTTATGATCACTTGAGCAGAGTTAAGCAAGGGTTAAAAGCCGGAAAATTCCTTATGTAGATGAGGCACTTGGTTCTCTCGCCTCCTCCTATAGAGGGCACTTTTTTTTTGAGGCTTTTTTTAAACAGTTAAGCAGAGTCATCCATTGGAGGCTCTGGCAGCAGCTAACCCAGCCTGACCTCAGCAGCTCTTGCCTTTTTCCTTTTACATTTTTACATTTTCATCATGGCAGACAAGAGCAGAGTAATCTGTGAAACAGCTGGAAAAGGTATGTGGGTCAGAGGGAGGGGGGAGGATTTCAAAATTAATGTAATTTGTAAGTAATTGTAATTTGTATTATTGTAAGTAATATGTGTGTGCGCGTGTGTGTGTATGTTTTACCCGCCTCTGCTGGCGCGCGTGCTGGCACTTTATTTTTTATGTGGGACATAGCGGCCGGCAGGGCTTAATTTGAAGATAGCAGCAGGCCAGGGCTTTAATTTGGACATAGCGGCAGGGCGGCTTTTGCCTCTACCATAGATAAAAGCAGCTGATCTGCCCATTCCTGAAGCTGCCACTTTTATTTGTTTAATATAACACAGCACCAACTTTGGGTTCTCCTAGTGCTTTTTGGAAGGGCCCGTTGCTCGGTCGACTGTGCCGGAGGACCCTTGCCGGCTCTTCCACCTCCCGTGTCTCCAATCTCGCCTTCCCCCTCAAAACACCCCGTGGCTCAGGCAGGCCTGGCTCCAGATGTCCAGAAGACGAGCGCCGTCGAGCAGGATCTATGGCGGACATGGCCGCAGTGTCCGCCATAGAGTGGCTTTGCCCGCTTGCCTCACCAGCCATAAACCTCACCACACGTCACTGACTATAACATATCATAAACAATTCAACATTATGGTTTAAAGTGATGCTCTTGTTTACAAAATATCCTTAGCGAATGCTTCTTAGAACACTCTGTATTAACAAATTATCCAACTCCATTTCAGTTTATTTCAGTGAGTTGTGTGAATCTAGCAAAGAAAGATCTGGTGCTCTAATCTGGCTGATCTTTTAAAATAAAAAAATGTGGTGTGAGTACATATACACACTCTACATGTAGAGAATATTAGCCACCACCTCTTTAAAAAGTGCAAAACCAGAGGTTTATTTTTCTACAGAATACTTAATTTCATCCATTATTTCAACTGTAATGTTCTAGAGCAGCTCTGTCAAACTGGTGGCCCATGGGTGGGATGGGTCACACCCACCCCAGCTCCCCAGAGGCAAAAAAGGTCATGATATGTCATGTGATGCAATTGAATTTGACACCCGTGTTCTGGAACTTTGCACCATTTCAGTGCTGTAGGAAGGAAATAAATATGCAAATGGGGATTAAAATTGGTGAGCATTTGTTCCCAATTGGAGTGTCATGTAGTTCTATTTTCAACTCTTAACCTCTGATGTTGTTCATACATCTGATGAAAACATCTAGTCCTGCAAAAATAGTGCTAGAAATTTCACATTTTTTTTTCTGAATGTAACATGAGTCTCATGTGGTACTTAATATATTGTGGGAATTACTCTAATCCACTCAGCCATGACATATTTTTTGCTGTGAAATTATTTAGAGAGCAAATACTAGACACACTAGATTGGACACAAAAAGCTATAAACAGGAGGATCCAATTAATAAAGCACCCTTCTGGCTTTGTTACCATTTATGCTGCAGCATAAATATGAAAATTATATAGCTGAATGTTCAATTCAACTGTATGGAATCTATATCATGAATATATTTGTGGTTTACTTTTGGTCAAATACTGCATTTTTTCCTTGTATCAGTCTACTGACGGGACCTATAAGATACTCATTTACAATGAAATCTTATGCCTTGTATGCTAAATCTAACTGGACTTTCTTCCATACAGGAATTCATTAAGGTATTTATGGTGAGTTAAATGGTTGTCTTAAGCCTGCAGAGAGTAACAACATCTGTTATGTATATTATTTCGGCTATCAAATGCAAACCTTTGCACCATAAAACATTTTGACAGTGTTCTGGGGATTACACAATGGATATGGGAGAGATCTATGAATCAGAGGCTGCCCACCCTTGATTTAGAGGATGCATGATGCCTAGCCTTCATCCAATCCTTCCACCAACAGGACAGAATTAAAAAGTCTCTAGGATCAAAAAGGATGCTCAAGGCAAGGGCTTATGGCTATGTAGTATTTTACACTAAAACATGGTTTGATTTAATCATAATTTATCACAGAAAGCCTCCTAACATAATTCACACATAGTTCTGTCACAAGTCTGTATTTACCAACCAGAATAAATGGGTTCCACATCACTTTAAGACAAGACCAAAGAATAAAGGAATTTGTTGCAAAATGTTAATATTCATGGTTGCTAAATTAGAATGAGTTATATTTCTTCCAAGGAAGGAATTTTCTAATTATAAATGGCATCTGAAAAACATCTTCCCTTTCTCTGAATCCAGAAGATTTTATTGATGGGCTTTCACATGTCCAACCAACAAATGTCTCTGTTAAATTAATGCCTGGTGTATAAAATTTATTTCATTATGTAGTCATTTTGCATCCCTTGTCCTAGAACAAAAGCAGAAATTTTAAAAAGTCTCTTGAAACCCAATTCAGTCCCTCATCACTGGAATAGATTTCTTTCAGTATCTCCTAGTTATACCAAGTAATTGAAGAACTGTGGAAGAAGGCAGAAGAGAATTTCAAAACCCATTTTATAACCAGCGGTGGGATGCCGAATCTTTTCCTACCCGTTCTATGAGAGCGCACTTTGTGTGCACATGCAGTACTCAAAAGACTACCCTTGGTGTCAGTGCTGGTGAGCTAAGCTGTTGTTTAGCTCAGCTGAGGCATGGCAATCTGGTCTGCTGTGCAAATCAGCTGAGCTAAAAAAAGGGAATATAGGACAGGGAACGGCGGGAGTGGGAGGGTGTGGGCAACCTGAGATGGTATTTGCCGGTTCTCCAAACTACTCAAAATTTCGGCTACTGGTTCGCAAACCAGTCCGAACCGGCTGAATACCACCTCTGTTTATAACCTTTGATGCTCTCATGTCTTGACTGTGCAAAGCATTTTTTTAAATTTTAAATATAATTTTAAAAGTGTCTTAAGTGGGGAAAAAAGCATTTACAGTATTGCTTTAAGAACATCCCTTTTGGTCTCTGTACACACTCTCCATAAATATCCAGATAATCCAAAAGACCTTTCAAAACAGCTGTGTGAGAGTTGCAATGGATGTGGCTGCTTTAACATAGCAAAGAGAAGTGCTTTTTGCTTTCCAAAGCATCTCTTTTGAATTCCTTGTTCAGCTCTTGCCTCTGTTTTTGGAAGCCCTTCTCACCAACTCTCCTTACTGCTATAATTTCTCCTTTCGATAAACAAACATTTTGTTTTGTTTTTTTGGTGTCAGCTCAAGATAAGATAGTGTTTCTCAGCAGCTTTCAGACATATGGACTCCAACTCCCAGAATTCCCCAGGCTGACTGGAGAATTCTGGGAGTTGGTGTACACACATCTGAAAGCTGCCAAGTTTGAGAAACATTGAAATAAGAAATACAAGATCCTTCCAAAGGCAGGACCACAAAATAGAATAAAAACAATTCTGGAATGTAAGTTGTTGAAAGGAGGGAAAGGCTGTATTTCTTATTCCTTTTAATCATGTCTTTAAAACAGGAAGCTTTTTTCCCTTGCTTTGTTTGGACTTTCCAGGGAAATGGAAATGATCTTACCCTCTCCCAGAAGCAGATCTGCAGTGAGACCATATTTCAAGCAATCAATCAGAATAGAGCTGACAGGGACCTTGAAGGTCTTCTAGTCCAACCCCCTGAGCAAGCAGGAGATCCTATCATTTCAGAGAATAATTTCATGTATGCTATTATTAGCCCTTTTCCATAATTTTGTGAGATGTACAATCTGCCACATGTTGTGTGAAAATAAATACACTAATCTGCATATATTAAGAGGCACAATTATTACAAACTCATTTTTGGTTACTATGCCTGAACCGAATTTATGGATCACTAAGGTTCTCAATGTATTTTCACCACATTTCCCCCCATCAACTTGAATTAAGGCTGAAATGAACTTTGCAATATTTTGAAATCTTTGGAGTTTGAAGTTGAGGATAAAATTTGACCTTGAAATCGGGGGTGAAATTCAGCAGGTTCTGGAGAACCGATAGCGGAAATTTTAAGTAGTTTGTAGAACCAGCAAATACCACGTCTGACTGGCCCCAGATTGGGGTGGGAATGGAGAATTTGCAATATCCTTCCCCAGGAGTGAGGAGGGAATGGAGATTTTGCAGTATCCTTCTCCTGCCACGCCTACCAAGCCATGCCCACAGAACCGGTAGTAACAAAAATTGAATTTCACCACTGCTTGAGATGTTGGGAGGTCAAACAATGGCAACCAAAGTAAAGTGTGCTTCCCAAATTATACTTACATGTCCTTCATTTGGATGGATGTCAAAACCAAAAGCAGAAGCTGTTGATAACTGAAGGCAGATGAGGAATTTGTTTATTTGGTTATAGTTTTGGAACTTTTAGAACTGGGGCTATTGTAAGATTGAAGTGCTGAACACAAGAGGATCTGTTCTCATCAGATATGCTGCTGAATGCACATGTCTGTTTGTAGAATGGCTGACTCTATTATTTTAGATTTTGGGGGCAGTTAATGAGACACAAAGACATCACAAGCTCATAAAATGATTCTGAATGGCTAATTATATTACAAATAACAAACCCAAATGCAAAATATCTCCTAAAATGTATAGCAGCCAAGAAAAAGTGTAAAAGAATACAATCAATGCAATCATGAAACAAACTCCATCATACACCTGGGGAACCAAGTTCAAGCACTGGTAAAGGAAAGGGTACATTTAGAGAGGGGAGCCATTTTGGCAGGAGTTCTAGTCCCACCCTGGGCTAGTCCCCCTCTCTCTCAGCCCTAGGAGGCAAGCAATGGCAAACCATTTCTGAAATCTTGCCAAGAAAATTGCAGGGCTAAAAATCAGGCAATTGCCCAGAATCAAGATTGAACTGAAGGGACACATGAAGAGAAAACAATGAGTGTGTGGAACTTGGTGGGACCATTTGATAAAAGAACGACATGTACCTTGGAGAAGAAAACATGTTCAAAGCAGAGTTTTCAAAATTTCCTTCCCCCCTTCCCCCACACCCCAGATTTCAGATTTACTGAGAACAAGACAGGTGCATCTGGACTCCTTCCCAGAATCTGAAGCATCCCACTCTATGGGATAACTGCTCTGAGTTAAGGCATGAGTCAAACTTCCCTGCTGTGCTTCACATTCAGGAATTTCCCCTGGAAGCACCAAGACTAAATGTGGAGGCGTCTGATTCATGCAGTCACTTAGGCTTTCCAATGACCTACACTCTGCAGGCATTTGGGGAGAAGGAACATTGCCCAAGAGGAGGAAAGAGGGGATGAAAGGCTGGAGCTGAGCTGTCAATTCCTGACTTGGAACTGAGGATCTCAGAACCACTCGGTCATATAGGCGTTGCCAAGTTCTATGAACACCCTTGCCTTCCTGTAACAGTAGTCTCTCCTGCCCCTACTCCCACCCTGGCCCGCCTTTGTATCTCCACCCTGTCCCAAAGTAGCCATTTATAGCCACAGGTTCTATTGCCTTTCTTGCTCTTTGTCTTTTCCTCCACCCAGAACAAAGGAAGGAACAAATGTCCGGAGCTCACGACAATCAAAACAAGGAAAAACTGATTCATTTCCAGGAATGTTGAAAGTCAAGGGAGCATTTGGCTGCGCTTCAGTTTCATGACACTCTGTATCTCATAATCCAAGCAATGGATGGGCGGTTTATTCACAGCATGCGGACGCCTCATTTCTCATAAAATGATTTTGATCCTGGAATTAATTGGCACCCTTTGACTAAATGAATACCCAGCATGAAACCCTCTAAATCTTCTCCTTGTAAATCCATGCAGCTGCAGCTCTGCTAAACTACATGTTTATCTGGCAGAAGATATCTGCCAAAATATGGGAATTGATGCCACAGAAACATGAAGAGGCTAAAATTAAAGTGACAGGACAGACTTCCCAGGACTTTTTCAGCTTCATAATATAGTGGACTTGGCTGTCTTGTTCATGTGCACATGATTAATGTGATTGAGTCCAATGTGGTGTCCAAATCTATGTTATGCATGAAATTAAGATTGTGATAATGTGATGGCTTTCTCCTATGGGCACTTTTCATGACTGCAGCTCCATGTGTCATCCAAACATGAACCAGCACCTCCTTCTGGTTTCCATTTAGAGAAATGGGAAGCCTGAATAACCACAACGAAGTGTATTTCAGTGTCCCTATTTCTGCAGCTCTCAGTTTTCTTTTTCTACTGCACAAGTATGGAAGGCTAAAAAAAAAGAAGATGGAGCAAATTCAGGCTGGCTTTTTCTTGTATCTTTCCTGAGGAAATATTCTGTAGAACTTAAATGCTGTAATGGTATGTGGAAGAAATCTTGGGAATCTGGACTCAGAGATGCTGCCTAGGGAATGGTCAGATAAGAGACAGCATAGTCTGCAGCTGAATAGTGGGTGAGCAGAAGGCTCAAAAGAAATCCACACTAATTCCTCAGGGGTAAAGGAGATGGTGAGAGGATTATACTTCTAGAATTGGAGGATTCTGTTAATATAGCCATACAATAAAGTAGAATTAATTCATCTGGTCGGGTTTCCTGATTAGTCTACGTGATAAAGCTGCCAACTGCTTTGTGTGTCATTTTGGTTGCTTTAAGTACACAGTTATGAATTTTGATTACTCTGAAGGAACTTTGGGGCATTTCTGATCCTGAATGAGGACCTGCCTGTTCCCCTTTCCCACCTTCTGACCCCTCCTTATGGTTGATTTTTCAGAACAAGAGAGAACCTAATGAATCAGAGGAGACAAAATGTAAGTTTATATTTACAATAATTTGGGATCGATACCTCTCTCAGTATGTTTTGGAGGCATACTGAAGTTGGCCATAGTTTATTATTTTTAATATGTTAGTATGAGGAGCCGTATCTCCCCAATGAGAGACTAGCCTGTCCCACATGCACCAATGGAAAAGTCCCACTATGGATCGTGTCTACCAAGCAATTCCAGCAGGTGGGTTCAAGGAAAGGAACCTTTTCAGATATGGCCCCATCCCGGTGGAACCCTCTATCACCGGAGGTGAGAACTGCTCCCACCCTTTTGGCCCTAAAACATATTAAAACATAGGAGGGTATTAAAAGTTGGTTTGATTGGCCTGGAGCCCTAAGGTGGCTGCCAGGATAAAAAGATTTCATCCCCTTTCCATCAATTTCTTAGTTCTGGTTTTAGTATAGTTTTCATACTCTTAATCTGTGCAGTTTTAAGGTTTTAATATTGTAACTATTTTTATATCTTTTTTACTGTAAGCTCCCAGAGTCATCTTATAGGGGAAATGGGCAGCATCAAAATTTAAAGAATAAATAAATACGTATTTAATATGTACTACACCTAAGGAAACTACAAGTTCAACAGTAACCTTATAAATCAGTTGAGCTGAGAAAGACGGACTGGTTCCAAGCTATCCAGTCAGTTTCTGTGTCTGAGAGTGGACATCCAATACCTAAATTCTTGTAACTGCTAGTTAAGATGTTTCAGCACCATCTTCCTATGTTCAAATGTTCTCTCTGTCTCTCTCTTGTCTGTCTGTCTGTCTGTCTGTCTGTCTGTCTCTCTCTCTCTCTCTCTCTCTCTCTCTCTCTCTCTCTCTCTATCTATCTATCTATCTATCTCTTCCTTCCCTGTTTTACATTGCTTTGAGAAACCTTTTTCTTGCTATGAACCATGGAATATAGTTGGAATGCACCAGTGCTAGGGCATGTCAAATTTTCTAACTTTCTATTTCCAAACATTAGGGTTGCTCAAAAGTTGTGACATGCCTTGGGGATTGTAA
This sequence comes from Thamnophis sirtalis, assembly GCF_051295495.1. Lineage (NCBI taxonomy): Eukaryota > Metazoa > Chordata > Lepidosauria > Squamata > Natricidae > Thamnophis > Thamnophis sirtalis. The sequence goes on from NW_028261383.1 coordinate 117,270,400, forward strand.
AGATATTTTGCTTCCTTTAATATAATTTAGATGTGTTTGGTAGTAACTACATAAATATCATGACTTTTTAACATTTCATTTGTTTCACCCCACAAGGATAATCTAGTCTAACCCTCCTCAATGTGTGGGAAAACCAGTTAAAATATGGAAATTGTATATTAGTGGATGAAATAAGTAAATAAATAATAACGGTAGCGGTAGCACAGTAGTAGTAGATTCCTAGAAAGTAATAAAGGAAGAATATCAGCAACGTCATCTTTTTGGGATGAGATTCACTTTGTCATGGAAATCCGTGTAGAAAATAAAGGTAAGCAGAGAGAGCAAATTCTATTATGTTGAATATAATTGCAGTGAGTTCTCCACATGGATGGTTGTTGACTAAGAACCTTAGATTACACTTAAATAACAACCAAAGGCCTAGGAGAGATTCTGTAGCTTCAGCTCTTGGAGTTTCTTGTCCTCCTGATTAATCCATGCCAACTATTTTTGCCAACTATAATAGAATATCCTGCAGCATCACATACACAGTTTTAAGCAGTAACTCTGTCAAGAGGATGGCTTGATTTGAATCTGCCAGATGCCAGAAGCCTTCAGGTCTTTTTCTGATGGTGCCAAAACTGAAGAGTTGTTTGCTTTGACAGCTTGATTTAATTTCAGGGAAATCTTCCCCGCAAATCTTTCCTCTAGGGCAATTTGTATTCTCTCAGATTTCTTCCAAGCTGGCAGTACCATTTGCCAAACTGTATCCCGTAAAAGTACAGTATCAGATAATATTGGTTAGTCTGAAAATCAGTTTGGTGTAGCAATTGAAATACTGGACTGGAAACTGAAGGTAAGAGGCCATGAGTCCTAGTCCTCCCTTTTGCATGGAAGCCAGCTGGATGGCTTGGACTGGTCACAGGGTTATTGTTGTGGGTAAAATAGCAGGAGGGTGCATTTTCTTTTTATTGGGAGCAGTCTAGAGTTTGTTATACAATGGCAGTTATATAAATGTTTTAAATAAATTAATTACTCATGTAACCCATTTTGCGTAGTACAAAATAAAAGGAGGATATACTGGAAATCTACCCTAAATTAGTCAGTCTCTTTTGGGAGTTCAGGCAAAGAATTGTAACCAAAATCTTAGTGAAAATGTGGCATTAGAACACTGTCTTTATTTTTGCTGGGAACATCTTGTCTAGCCAAGATGCCCACTTTGATAACAGCAAGTCAAATCTAACAGCAACAAAATGTGTTTATTGGACTTTTGTACTATTCCTTAACTCCAGGATCAAACTTTACAGTAAACAGTCTTTGTAGTGAATGCATTTGCAAAGTACACAGCTTTTAGTTACACCTTAGCCCTCAAATCCTTCCCTGTCACTTCTTTTTTTAACCATTTCAAGAAGTGACTCTAACGTTAGCTAGCAAATATTCCTGGACATAGGCAGGTACCATTCCAATGCAGATTAACTGGCCATGGTTTGCTAACCTGTATAACCATCCTGCTCATCAGGATGTTATTTGGTCTTGTGATGTTTTTGGCTAGTTCTCCACTGACTGACTCCCTGCCTTCTGTTCAGTGCTTCTTTATTTCCCAAAAGTCCTCTTCCCTTCTAGGGGAATGTGATAGCTCAGTGTATGTAATTTGTATGCAAAACATCTTCAGGTTCAGGCATCTCTGAAACATTACCCTAGACGGGAATCCTGGTCTCCAGCCTCTTCCTTAATCATTCTTTGCCAAATGGTCAATCATCTAGTTAAATGTAAATCTTGTGGTTTAAAGAATGGTTCATTCAGTTAGATTGGTGGAAATCAGATAATGAAAAAGAAGTAGGTGGTGTTTAACTCAGATTTCTCCCAAGCCTTGGGCTAGGATGAGGGTGGAGCCTCTTGGATTGGTTATTGTCTGCTTGTCTTTTTGAGTTTTGATTCTAGTTAGCTGTCTCATTTTGTTTTTCTTTAATCTTTATTTGTAAGCTAGCCAGAATTGCTATGTAGTTGGATGGCCTTGAAATTGAAACACTAAATAAAATAAATAAACTTTGCCTATTTTCTACTTTTACCACAAATTTCAGTTTTATATCTCACTGCCCACATGCAGTCCTTGGTATAATCCTCAAGACTTATTTTATGCCCCTTGTCAAGGGAAGTCCTGATTGCATTAGATGGGGTTCTAGTATATCCACTATAAGATATACTATATTTGTCTTGGACTTTAATTCTTTCTTGCCTCCACTTTTCATCTTTAGAAATCCACCAAGCTGTATGCTTATCTAAGTAACCCAACCTTCATCCCACTCTTACCTATGCCACTTACATGTTCTTAGTTTTTAATCTTTATACCCCAACAAGCATTGAAGACAACCAAAGCTGCAAGATGCAAATTTCCTGAAAGGAAAGAGTAACTGGATTGCTGACATCATTGATGTCACAATACTAGCTCCAACAAGCAATCACAATGCCATGTTAGCTGTAGGAGAATACCACATTGATTTACATCAGGGGAGCTTCCAGAAGCGTGAGCATGGAACAACAGTTGGGTTATTATTTTGTCTGTTTCTCTTTAGATGACCAAACTGCTTATACTGCTTGGGAATCTTATATTCAATTAGAGAACTACGGTAACACAAAGAAGGAGGTGACTTGCCCATTGCAGTATACCACCATCCAGGAAGAAGAAGAGGTTATTAATACTGGGTTACATATATACCATGATGTCAAATGATCGGATGGAAAATCCATCAAGGCCAGGATCAGAGGTGTGCAAAACCTTTCAAGGCTGTAATCTGGGAGGGGGGTATGATCTGGAAATAACTGTGGTCAGAATATGACTATGGCCATGTCTCAAAACCAACTTCCCATGCACTTGTAGATAAAACTACTTGTCATTATGTCACACATAATATATACATATTATAGGATGTATAATGGTGAAGGAGCCATGGTGAAGCAGTGATTAGAATGCAGTATGGCAGGCTAACTCTGCCCAGAGCCTGGTTCATTTCTGACCAAGTCAAGGTTGACTCAGCCTTCTATCCTTCTGAGGTCAGTAAAATAAGGACCCACATTGTTGGGGGCAATATGCTGATATTTGTAAACCACTCAGAGATTGCTATAAAGCATTATGGAGCAGTGTATAAGTTTCAGTGATATTGCTACTGCTATTACTGCCTTTAGCTGGCCAAAATGTTGATTGAAGAACAACCTTTGGGGCTTTATAGACCCAGAGATATAAAATTTTGGAAGCATGATATAGAGTAGATCCTCTTACAAGAAAATTGCCTTCATGAATATGACCTATCTCAAAACATCCATTCAATGGAAGACCAACTATAAGGTTACTTTTTAAAATACTCAACTCACCCACTCAACCCCTGCTCTCTTTGTCTTTTTTATTTCTAGGTTGGCTGTAACCTCCAAATCTTTTTATTTTTTTAAAAAAAATATTGTGGTCTCCAGAACAATAATTGGGGCTGAAAATTCTGCTGAGTCAGCTTCTCATTTTCTGAAGTGTTGACACTGATCTAGCATTCAGCATGGATGTTTATCTGAGTCCTGAGCTAGTACTTGAGAAGGTGACACCGGGCAGCCTTTTATTATGTGTTGCTCTCTAAAGGAGTTGGCTGGAAAATTACAGAACTCTCTCCAATTTATCTGGAAGAGACCAGACTGGCAAGGGCTGATTGAGGTCCAGTAATGTTTTGGAATTAACTTTGGAAATACTGTGACAACTGAAGTTTCTAAATGGTCTTTAACAGTACTCCATAAAGAGCATGCTATAAAATATTTGTGGGGTTTTTGTTTGTTTGTTATTTTGTTATTTGCTCCCTTAGCAAGTAATGGAATTGAGATAAAAGGAAAATAAAAAAATCTGCTTGAAGACAAGAGGCTTGGAAAAATCTAACATCACTTTAAGAGTGTGCCAGTAGTAATCTTTTCTACCCATTGATCCCAGAAAGGGAAAGACTTTCTTTCTGTTTTATAAGAGGCACTTGATTCTGGAATAATCAAGACTGAAGGTAGCCCAATGTGTACATTAGATGGCCATAAGATACCACATTTTGTAGTTAAGCTTCTCATCTCCAGGGCAATAAAGAAAATGGCCCTTATTCATTTGGATGGCCTGTAAACTCTGCATTGTGCAGCCTGAGCGTTGAGCAGCTGCTTTGAGCACAGCTTCATCACAGCAGCTCTATGGCAACCCTGTTTACTGACAGGAACAAGCAGCTCTTTCTCTAAAGCACACACCTCAGTCCTTGCCTCTGGAGCAGAAAAGGCAGGAAGACACATATAGTGCTGGCTGTACATTACTAAGCCTGACTAATGGCTCTTTTCTTAAAGGATATCCTGCAGCCTTCTCAGAAGGACACCTTCAACCTGCTGACACAGGTGCAATCGCATGTGGATGATCCCTTTAAGAGCATAATCAAAGGTAAGCCTGACTTCCGTATTTGAAGGCAGGGCTACTGAAGTACAATTGAATTAATCCATTTTCTGGGTTAGCCTAATCCACTGAGCCCAAACCTAATAAATTGGGTTGTGTTTCCACAATCAAGCATGCTATATGAAGCAGATCTTTAAATGAACTGGGGTAAATGTACTTGCCTTACACAACCAATCGCCACCATTTAACTCCACCCTTACATCTCAGAGGGGGCAGCATTCATGGGAAAGTAAGCACTGCATCTTGACAGTGATTTTGGTGTTTTCTCCTTTACTTTCTCTCACACATGTACACACCTTGGAACTATTTTCTTACGCTATGTGTTGAATTTGCATAAAGGTCTGCTGTGTATCATTAGGTGTCCATGGATATTTTAGTGGTTTCGGAAAAGGAAATAAATTTAACTGGGCATGATAGCCATTTTTAATGTATTTCATACTGAAATGACAAAAGACTAGCAGACAATTGAGGGGCAGATGGGCAAAAGCATAATTTGACCTTTAAAAATTAAAGAATGAATGGGCTGGGTAGGATGTCCTGGCTCTCCCCTAAACTTGAGAGCACCTTCTTGATCCTTGATTGAAGTGGATTTGGATCTGACGATGAAAACAATCAACCAGTTGAAATGGCTTACGGAAGTTGTGGATGCTCCATTGCTGGAGACTTTTGAGAAGAGACTGGACAATCATTTGTCTGAAGTGGTTCATGTCCTGCTGCTAGAGCAAGGCGTTGGGCTATAAGACCTCCAAGGTCCCTTCCAACTCTGATGACACTCTATGTCCGTGATGGTGAACCTATGGCACTCGTGACATGTGTGCGCATGCCAGCTGATTTTTGGCCTTCTGGAGGACCGGGCTGGGGAAGGCCTTTTTCACCCTCCCCAGGCTTCAGGAAAGCCTCCAGAGCCAGGGGAGGGCAAAAAATGGGCCTACCGGAAGTATTTCCAGAGGAAATACCAAGCTCAGTTTGGAGGTGAGTAATTAGGCACACGTGGGGAGTAGTGTGGTATGTGTGCACGCATGTGCATCTGGGGTCATGCTTTGCATTATGATGCCAGCATGCATACACACAATTGCGAGCATGCCCTTGCATTTTTGGCACCCAACAACAAAAAGATTAGCCATCACTGCTCTATGTTCTAACATTTCTAATTTCCATTTAACTTCTCTTTTATTATAAAGCAGTGATGGGTTGCTAATTAGTTTACTACCAGTTTGCTCATCCATGCGCTCGCTCGCACAACACTTTTGCACATGAGCAGAAGCATCTGAGTGGGTGGGCAGAGCCTCCCGCCACTGCAACTACCAGTTTGGCCAAAATGGGCTGAGCCGGCAGCAACCCACCTCTGTTATAAAAACACATTCCTCAGAATGCATATGTGTATTCGTATTCTGCTTTTCCTGCCACAACCTCACAAATCAAACTTTGCTATAAATAGCTTGAAGACAAATGGAAAATTACTGAACTTGTATCTGTAAAAAAAAAAAAAAAAGAAACCCCCAAAATTTGTGGATTCTAAAGTTCCTGTACACTCGGGCTGGAAGGTCATCTTGAATGCTAGGGCTGAGGATCCAGTATTGGAACCCCTCATGGTAGAATAAATGCTGTGGCCCTACTGCCCATCCCTGCTAAACTAACTTCTATTTATTTCTCATCTTTTAATAGAACAAAACGTATTTTTGGATTGTTGACCTGTTTATCACTGTTGCGTGTGGTATTATTGATAACACTTGGACAGTTATAGATCTCAAAATTGCCAGTTGTCATCCACCATCATCAAGCATACAGTGTGATATGTATTTGATCTTGATTTGTGTTTGTCGTATACTCTGAGGAATAAAATAGAATATATTTCTAATTATGTAAACTGAGTTGATTGACAAAAAGCCTTTCAAAGCTTCCACCATTTTCAGTTCTCAGCCACTCAAAAGCAATGTGAAGCTGATGAACAAATCTTCTGATCTTAAAATGCCAAGAATACCATTGTTGTGAGTGACATAAAGGTTTCTGTCGACAAGTTCTCAGGGCTTTAAGCCTTTGAAATTCTGAGATGAACTACAGCTGAACTAGAAATAAATGGACTGATTTATAAATGTATAAATAAATTACTGAGAAGATGCCATGGGATCACACATGATTTGGGAGCAGTGGAAGGAACCTATGTGAAAGTGCCACAATAGACTGGATAATATACATCAGAGTTCAGTCACTTAAGCTGTATGGATAAAACATTATTGAAAGGGGATGATGAATAGGCATTGATTGATTGACTGATTGATTGAAAGAGGAACATGGAAAATTAATTCTCAGTACCAGTCTACAGCCATAAAACCCAGGAGATTAGGCTTTTCTTGTTAATTGCAAAGTCATGTCCAACCCATTGCGACCCCATGGACAACTTTCCTCCAGGCCTTCCTGTCCTCTACCATCCTCTGGAGTCCATTTAAGCCAACGCCGACTGCTTCAATGACTCCATCCAGCCACCTCATTCTCTGTCATGCTCTTCTTCTTTTGCCCTTTCCCAGCATTAGGCTCTTCTTCAGTGCGTCCTTCCTTCTCATTAGGTGTCCAAAGTATTTGAGTTTCATCTTCAGGATCTGGCCTTCTAAAGAGCTCTGGTTTGATCGCCTTACAGTCCAAGCGACTTGCAGGAGTCTTCTCCAGCCCCATAGTTCAAAGGCCTCAAGTCTTTGGTGCTCAGCCTTTCTTATGGTCCAACATTCACAGCCATCCATTGCAACTGGGAAAATCATATTTTTCAGTATATGCACTTTTGTTGGCAGGGTGATGTCTCTGCTTTTTAGTATGCTGTCTAGATGTGTCATAGCTTTCCTCCCCAGGAGCAAGCATCTTTTAATTTCTTGGCTGCATTTCCTATCTGGGGTGATCTTGGAGCCCAGGAAAATAAAATCTGTCACTACCTCCATTTCTTCCTGATCTATTTGCCAGGAATTGAGAGGGCTGGATGCCATGATGTCATGATCTTAGTTTTTAAATTAGGCTTTTAGATTAGGCTTTAGGAACTTGCAAAAGAGAGGAGTTATCAAAAGAATATTTTGAATAAGAAGGGCCTTTGAGTAATAGAATTTATTTGAATGAAATCAGTGTTAATAGGCAAAGGAAAAAATATGAAAAATCTTGAAAGCCAGGAAAAACAAATCTGATTAGAAACATTAATTCTGAGTGGACTTTCTCAGGCCGCAGCCTTTCAAAAATCATTTCTGCTAGCTGGCATACTGTTAGGTAAGCTCCCTGTTGGGAGAGTGAGTGCGTTCAGAGAAGCGTTGTGAGAGTGGTGTTGGAGAACACACAAACCAGCATACAGAGACACTGCAGTTTAAATAGGCTTTTACTTTCGTGGAAATAGAGGTATCAGAGTCCATCAAACAGTCCAAGTCATACATGGTTAAGACAGTCAGTCATCAACATCTTTCAGTTAAGGGATAATCCAAATAACTTAGTCCATAATCATACAAACAGTCCGGTACACAAAGTTTGCTAGCAGTTACAATACTTGCAATAGCTCACGCTGTTCACTATACGGCACTTCTAACAGCCAGCTTCCAAACACTCAGATCAGATCAGCATCTAACAGTGATTCTGGCTCCATTTTATCGCTGATTGAGGAAACAGCAACCAATCACATTTACAACATGATTTAAAGAAACAGGTACAGCATTGTTACATGACTTATATATTGCCAACCAAACCGTTAGATTATATTCCTAACACATACTGTATAGCAGGGGTGTCTAGAGAAGAGGGTGCTTACTGTATTGTGTTTCTGTCTTCCTTCTCAGCATTAGGGGCATGAGAAGTTACTTCCCTTGTCTGCCAAGGCTGTGAGTAATTAGAAGGAGTGGGGGAAAATAACCTTTTAAAGGAGGTTAGGAATAGCTCCAGAAGAGGTGTTTATCATGCAATGGTCCTGACTCATGCACAGGGGAATTTTAGAAAAGGCAGAATGGATGCTTTTAAGTTGGTAACCATTCTTGGTATTCCCACTGATCCTTTAATAGTTTCCTTTCTCCAATTAAAACAAGATCTACTAAAGAGGAAAAGAACTGTTTCAAGTAATGTATGTAGTTAATTCATTTTTAATTTTAGCAAAAACAAAGAAAAAGGGCCATGAAAATACATTAAATATGACCCCTTTTAAGTAAACCATTTCCAGAAAAAAAATCATTTTAAAACCCACAAATGGCAATTTCCCATAGAAATATTTAGAAGTCAATGGGAACAGGACTTTAGATATTTGCTTAAAAGGAGGTCCAGATAAGACTAGCTGCCTGTCTCCTGGGAGAGATTCCACAGCGTGGGGGTCACCTAACCTATGAGTTTATTTTAAGCTAAGATCTCAGGCATGATTTGTTAAACAGCTTATAGTTATTTGTTTTGCACGCAACACTAAGCCAGAATGGGTTTGTGTATATCTCTTGCTAAACCAGAAACAAAGCATAAAATGAACCAGGTCCATGCCATGGAATGGATAGCACAGATATGTCAACTTTGGTTAGCAAAAGAAGATGACAAAGTATTTTAGGACAAGGGATGCATCAGATGCGTTACCACATGGCACATTCTTATGAATGCAGTTCTGTTTCTTCTCATAGATGGGTGCTCATGCAAGTTTGAATGAATGAATGTGTCAGCAACTTAGAGTACTTCTACAAGAAACATGAAAGGTGGCATGTAGGGTTAATGTTGGAGGGCCTTTGATTTTATTAGAAATGTGTAGAGAAAAATCAAAGGTTTTGGAAAGTCTAGGATTCCAAATCAGTATCCTGATGGTGATGTCAGCTTGTCTTCTTTCATTGACACTAGGAGCAGGAAGTTGTAGCCCTCAGGGCACATACAGCTTTGTTTTGGAATGTGTGGAACTCTCTCCTATCATCAGTGGTGGTATTCAGCTGGTTCAGACCGGTTTGGGTGGACCGGTAGTGATGACCTGCAGGCGGGCCCACCCCCACCCACCCTTCTGGGCTCTATGCCATCCTGTTTAGCCATGTTTTCTAAGCCACATACATGCATGTAAGCCACGTGCATAAGCAAAGTGCATGCACGGAAGGCGCACATTCACAATTTTGGTGCATGGCGAACTGGCAGTAAACTTATGTGAAACCCACCTCTGCCTATCATCATTATCAAAACCTGGGTGGTATGTTTTCCCACTATGTTGAGAGAAGAAACACATAGTGAATTAAGTGTAAGACCTAAAACAGACTTAATAATTACAAGGAAATGTCTGCCTGAAACAGAAAAAAAAATGAATCAGAAAATTCTAGATCTAACCATGTAGCTTATCTTAGTTCAGAGTTAATATATGTAAAAAAAAAGGAGCAAGTTTTTGATATTGCAAGATGGTTGCCATCTTGACTTTTTGAACCTCATGGGTATTGTTGTTACCTTGCCCAATAAGGCTACTTCTTTCTATGTAATGTGCATCTCTTGACCAACAAAACGCTGCTGATATTACATTTAAAACAACCACTGCTCTTTATTGTTTATTGTTTTTGTTTTAATTTCCATATATTGGAATGAGCTTAGGTTTGTTTTCATAAAGATGGCAACTTATTGTAATTTAACCCCGAAAGCAATCCTCCTCCTCTCTATTCATAAGACAAAAACCGAATATTTTTCTTTGTAAAAGTTAAATACCAGAAGCAAGTCAAGCATGTGTTTTGAGTACAGTTACTGGCAGGCAAAGTAGCTGGGCGCTAAAGTTATTTGACAATGAGGCATTTTGTGTGGTTGGCCTTGAGATGACAGGTGTTATGTTTCAGACTGAACAGGAGATAGAAATGGAGCAAGAAGTTTGATCTAATGTAATGCCCTTTTATAGGAGGTGTTACTCCATTGTTTTTGTTTTTATGCCTTCAACTCAGAGGTGGTATTCAGCAGGTTCTGACCAGTTCTGGGGAACTAGTAGTGGAAATGTTGAGTAGTTAGGAGAACTGGTAAAAACCACCTCTGACTGGCCCCACCCCCATCTATTCTCTGTTTCCTAAGTCTCAGATGATTGGGAAGGAATGGAGATTTTACAGTATCCTTCCCCTGCCATGCCCAGCAAGCTGGTAGTAAAAAAAAAAAAGAATCCTACCACTGCTTCAACTCAGTGTTGATTCCTAGTGATGCCTGGAGAAACCTCTGCAGTTTTTCTTAGCAAGTTTTTTCAGAAGTGGTTTGCCAGTGCCTTACCAAGCTTCCTTGTGTTGAGAGAGAAGGAGTCACCCAGCTGGCTCTGTGGCTAAAACAGGGCTAGAACTCATACTCTCCTGGTTTCTAGTCTGGTACCCTAAGCACTACATCATACAGGCTCTCCATAGTCACCTGACTTGGCCATGCATATGCAGGTTCCCTTCTCAAAGGTTGTCAGAAGTGCTCAGCAAAATAGGTGTAATCAAACCTGGGTCATACAAGCCATATAAGCATATAACCTAGCCAAACATTTTTCATGACTTCATAGGCCAGTGCCATGCATTTAAAAAGAAACACAATTTTCCTGCCCTCTGTGATACATGTTAATGGAAGTATTTGTTAAAAAAATTATTTTCCATTGAACATTTTCAAGAACGGCTCAGGATCCCGTGAGACATTCTTGCATTTGCTTAGGTTCAAGGGCAAGGGATATTTGGGAATGGCCTCTATTTCATTCTGCAACAATGCTTCTCAGCAGCTGACATTTTTGCCCCTAAGCCTTGGAAATCCCCCTTTTTTAATGAAAAGGCTGATGCTTTGAATTAAATTATTAAATTCAAAGGAACCAAAAGGACACCACTACTAGACAATATATATATAAGGTAAGAAGAGGCTGTCCACTTCATTTCCAGCTTCTCTTTCTTCACATATTAGTTCAAAGCTCAGCTTTTTCCTCCTCAACTAATCTCTGCACTCATAGTAAGGCAACCATTTGGTCTTACACTTACCCCTTTGCATCTTATTCAGTCATTCAGTTTCTATTACTATCTACTTTTGCAGGACTCTGGGTGGATTAAAATAAACAATATAATAATTTAAAATGAGTAAAATGGTTCTGCTAGTAGGAAAACAAAATCACTTGAACAGGCAAAACATTTTCAACATTAACATCACAATAGGAACAGGCAGGTGGTTAAGGCTCCCTTGAAGGATAAATGCTCAGTGTCTTACAAACTTCAGTGAGATCCAAAGGACAAGTAGGGTGACAATTTACTACAATGTTGTGGTTACTGTTGTTATTATTATACTCAGCTTCTAACTACTTGGGTGTGGATTCTTGCTTCTTGTTTCCTACCAAAGTTCTTCTGAGGCTAATTCATAGCCAAGTCTTAGCCAAGATCTTAGCTGATCTCATTCTAGAATGCTACAGCTTATTTAAGATCAAGCCAGAAAGACTCTATCTAGGTGAAGATACAAGAGAAATGAAGAGCTAAGCTAGTAGCCATTCTTTTTCTTTTTCTTTGGGTAGTTTCTTTTAATCAAATTGTGTGTTTATCTGAGATAGAAACTAATGCAAACTAACATAATGTAAAAAGAAGAAAAGAAAAACAGTTAAAAGTACAAGAAAGGGAAAAAAGTTTAAAAAATAGATTAGAAAAAGATTAAAGAAATGGTTTCCAATCTTACAAAATTCCAATGTTACAAATACAAATCTCTTACTCTAAATTTACAACATTACTTTATTCTTTCTATAGTCTATCACAGGAGTATCAAACTTACAGCATCACAGCGGCATTACACGATGTATCAGGACGTTTCCCCCCCTTTGCTAAATCAGGCGTGGGAATGACCAGCACATGATGCATTCAGTCTGGTGGGGCACGGGTTTGACACCCCTGGTCTATCCTGTCTAATCATCAAATTCGTACATTCTGAATTTTTTTTTTTTCTGTTTTACACAAAAAGTCCATAAGGATTTTCAAGAGACAAATATAGCTATGGTCTTTTCTTTGATCAAAGAAGTCAATTCAGTCATCTCAACAAGTTCCATCATCTTCCTCCACCATTCCTCCATTATGAATAAGATTCCCTCTTTGAGCCAAGGTGGCGCAGTGGTTAAATGCAGCACTGCAGGCTACTGCTAGATCAGCAGTTCAGCGGTTCAAATCTCACCGGCTCAGGGTTGACTCAGCCTTCCATCCTTCCGAGGTGGGTAAAATGAGGACCCAGATTGTTGGGGGCAATATGCTGACTCTCTGTAAACCGCTTAGAGAGGGCTGAAAGCCCTATGAAGCGGTATATAAGTCTACTGCTATTGCTATTGCTATACTTACAAAATATTGCTACAGTTATCATCTACAAAAACAAAGATCTGTGATATGCTGCTAGAGAGAAATTCCCTGAGGATGGGCTCCAGTATGAGTTTGCAAGCTCAGATGACTAAACCTCTGGTCCTGGTGACTGACCCAGATTGAATCCTTCAACATTATCCTAGGACATGTATATTCACCTTTATTTGACTTTTTTCAATCCCAAAAGAAAGACTTCTGGTTTCAACTGTAAATCAATATTAAAGTCCTTTGAGTTAGTGTATGTATTAGAATCCAAAATATTCTAGCTTTTTTACATGTCTGTCATGCATGTCATTCTTATTCATTTTCCCACCCTACATTCTGAACAATCCTCGTCACCACATGTTTTCCTGTTCTTTCATTTGTATATTATACCAAAAAATTGTAGCCCACTTATCATACATTCTTTCACTTGTTGTTCTGCTTTCAATTATAATAAAAGGGTATACACTTTAACAATTACAGGTTTATCATTTGTATACAAATCTATTTCAAATTCAGTCTTACAATGTTCAAAACCACAAATTCTTTTGTCTGTTTTTGTTATAACTGTAAATAAGGAAAGTATTAGCAACTATATCGCTCTTCCACAGTTCTTCTCTCCCCCGATTTCATTTTGAATTTCCCTTGACAAATACTAGTACCCCACAACAGGTGGTTAGTCATTTGTGTTATCTATAAATGTTTCTTGTGCTGAGAACAAAAAGATGTTTTCGAATACAATCTACATTTATATCTATTCTGTATTTTTAATATGGCATATCCAACATATAGATTTTTAAAACCCAAATTAAATCTCAAGCCATGTCCTTCTCATTTCAATAATCCTCTACTTTTCAGCAGCATCCATTCTTTCAAACAAATCAAACAGGAAGCTGAAAAATATAATTTCAAATCGGTTAGACCTAATCTTCTTCTTTCCTTTGCATCTTGTAACACCTTATATTTATCTCATGTTATTCCCCTGCCATACAAATTTAGATTATATCCTTTTGCCACTGTTTAAATGGTCTATCAGTTGTCAAAACAGATATTGTCCGAGACAAAATTCTAACATTATTCTAAGCAAGGTATTCATTTTTATCTCAAATATTCTCCCTAGCAATGACAATTTCGATATCTATTTTATTTTCATTTTATGCCTTACCATGGTTATTTTTAAACAACATAACATTCATATTTTTTGTAATGACTCCCAGATATTTTACTATCTTCCCAATTTTAAAATGCATTTTATTCATCAATTCTGTTTGATCTTGTTTTTCATTTCTTCCATGTTATTTATTAACACTTTGTCTTCTGTTTGTTGATCTTAAAATCTGTGATTGCCCCAAATTCTTTTAATATTTCTATTAATGTTTCAATTTCCTTTAAAGGATCTTCCGAAACCAACTCCAAGGTATCTGCAAAACCTCTTTATTTATAAGTTTCTTTTTTTAAAATTTTTAATCCTACAATCCTCTCATCTTTTATCTCTCTATTTGGTATTTCAAAAACCAAAATAAACAAGAGACAGTGGACATCTCTGTCTTGTTCCTTTTTGCACAATAGAGGGTTTTGTTAGACCTTATTAACAATTATTTGTACTTGTGAAGTATAAATCGACCTTACCTATTTTATAAAGTTCTCTTGAAAGTTCATATCTTCCAAAAAACAAAACAAAACAAAAACCACAAACAAAAAGAGAAAACCAAATTCAAATAGTCAAAGCTCTTCTCTGCAAGTAAGCAAGTCAATGTGGCATGTTTTTCATTATTTTGCTATGAATATTTCAAAATAACCTACACATTTCTAACCCTGTTTTTTAATAGTCTTTTAGGTTAAAACCCACAATAAACCTCTCATGAATAAATTCTTGCAAAATGATTTTCAGTCAGTCAAGAAGAATCATTGTAAACTTGATGGCAGTTTCTTTACCCAATTTTTCATAACCAAGATTATTGTCTCTCCATATTTAAGTGGGAGATGCTGGTTTTTAGTGTTTGTATCATTGCTAAATTTCAATTCAGTGCTCCAGATTTTAGCCTTCATATCTTGGTGAACTGTGGAACTTCAAACCATCCCTTGTGCAGGGCAGAACATTGCATCCTACAGTGGGAGAGACACTTAAATCCAATAGGAATGTGGATGGGGAATGGTTACACATTGAAGTGGGAGGGAACTATTACTGCACGCTACCGCTGATGGCATGCACATAAAACTATTTTTTAACCAGGGATTCATGCTTTTTCAGAAGAACAATAAATCAATTTTAAAAGTGGCCACTGGGTAATTGATTGGATACTAGGGTTGCTGTGGGAAACGAGAGTTTTCAAGTCACTACATGGTACTGGTATGTCCTCCGCTAATAAGTAAGTACTTATAACCAAGGTTGTAATGGTTTGCACTAGATTGGTACTGAAAAAGAATCGCCCATCTAATGTTAACAGAATGATGAAGTTACACCATGAAAATGAAGTTTCCTTTGCTTGTTCCTGTCAGCTGTTAGGCACTTTTCTTTTTAACAATGACCTTGGCCTTCTGCAGCCAACCAAAAGCATAACCCTGCTTAAAATAATCACAATCAGGTTTATGCAGATGTCATAAGGAAAATACAGTCATAATCTGCCTCTAGGTTTTTAGGGTTGGGTTGTTTTTTTTAGCTTTTAAGAGGCATCAAATCCCTATGGGTATGTGAGTATTATAGCACTTCTTCCATCTGCTTTCTCACAACCCCCTTTTTAACCTGTCCTATGACTTAAGCCAGGGAAAGGATTGTTTATGTGGCCATATTTAAAATCACTTTTTAAAGAATCTGAGGTGCATTGTGGGAATGGAACAAATCAGGTTGGGTTATTTGCTTCTTAATATACATCAAAAAAGAATGTTAAACCTGTTATAAAGTTTTGTTATAAAGCTTTCAATGAGGATTTGTATACTGCACAAGCCAGAAAGAGGGTTGAGAAAATATCTACAGATCCTTCACATCCTGGACATAAACTGTTTCAACTCCTCCTCTCAGGACATTGCTATAGGGTTGCATGCCAAAAACAACTAGACACAAAGATAGCTCCCCCTCCCATGCCATCACTTTGCTAAATCCCCAATTCACACAGCGATGTCTTATGCATAAGGATTTTTACCCATGTAGTACAGCTGTATTACTATTATCCTTGTCTTTCCTTTATCTTTCTACTATTGGTATCCTGTGATTTATAACTTTGTTTTTTGTATCTTATGATTTATGATTGTATCCTATGGTTTATGATTATGATTTATCACTTTGTTGTTCATATGTACACAGAGAGCTTATGTTTGTATGTACACTATATGTTTGTCATTTGTATGTGCACTGAGAGCTTATGCACTGGAGACAAACTCTTTGTGCGTCCAATCACACTTGGCCAATAAAGAATTATATTCTATAAGATTCACACTACCATTTTCTTATGCTTGCTGACTCAACCTAATGAAAAATAGCTTTACCAATCTTCAATAATAGTGGCCAAATGAGGCTCTGAGCATTCCCCTCAAAGAAAGGACTTGAGTCACTTGCATCTCTGGGCCAATGGTGACCTCCCCTCCTTAGTGAGTCACTAGTACTCCAAATGTGAGCTAACCATTCTGACTTGATTAATGAGGACAGCTTCAAGCAAAAAAAAATATTCTCATTTTTAAAAATACTGTTACAACACTACAACTTGATGCATATTTTTCTCCTCTGTTATTTTTGAAAAGCACTGGAAATTAGTACGCAGCCTTCTTATATGGTACTTAACACTTTGGGCTTCTTCCTGATAGTGAACTGTTCTCAGGATCTGTATCCACCACATTCACAAAAGTCTTGAGGACAGGAAGGTCTACACATGGCCTCACGGTTGGGTGGGGCTCTTGTTTCACCAAAAAGATCTTTCTGGCTTTTCTTCAGTATATTTTTTGGTAATACCTCCTTTGTTTCATTCTTTGCCCATGACTCAACTTCTGGCTCACATTTGTTAACTGCTGATAACTTCAGCCTTGACAGAGAATAAAACCAATCAAGGGAACCAGCTCCATATTTCCAAAATGGACTTTGTTTTTTCCACTAGAAAGTTTCAGGTAGAAAAGGTGATAGTCTCCAAAAAATCTTTTTGAACTTCAACTACCAGCATCTCTCACCAGGAGCGATGCTTTCTTTAGTTATTGGGGGTTGTTGTTCACAAATGTCTGTGAGACACACTACATTCTGCATCTGGATTTAGAAGGAACAAGGCTTTGGCTGACTTAACTTTTTACAAGGCAGAGCAAGCGGCTCCTTCAAAACTACAGATCGGATATCTGGGTCACCTAAAGCACAATTCTTTCTCTTCCTTCCATTCCCACAGATGAAATCTGTATAGTCTGCTGCAGAGCAAAGGGTTCAAACCCCTCTTAGTTCATTCTGTCAGCAGATGTTCACTTGGCCACCTAGGTAGTGGAGGTTACAATAACACTACAATCCAGTTCTTGATCTCAGCAGTTGAGGGCTGCGGAAATATTGCCCTTACTTCAGGGAGAGTATGTGCTTCAAAGCCAGCTAAACCATTAGTTTGCATAAAGAATGGTCTCCTTTTATGGACCTTGTTACCAGAGACTCCTTTGAGCTGGGCAGAATGGCTGCCACAGTATTTGCTAGATCTCCAAGGAATCAATGGGAACTGAGCCATAGGAGATGAATAAGACATTCTGGGCAAAGAGGGAACTATCAAGTTGTATATTCTTAAAAGCTTGGCACTGTGCCCCCAAATACATCACAAACAGATGTTTCTACAACTACACTCTGATGGAGAAGTACTGTAAGCATGCTGCCAGCTCTGATGTCAGCTTCCTCCTCTCTCTGAAGATCTGATGTGTTTGGCAGTTTGCCGTCTGGGTAAGCAGTATAAATGAGCAACTCCCACTTTATTAAAATTTGTCTTGTTATTCCAACCAAACATGAGAGCTGGTAGGGCACAGTGAGGTGGCTTGGCAAAGTTCTTTAAAATGATCTGCGGCCTTGTACCTAAATAGGTGTAATAGTTGACTTTGCATTCCTACTCTTCGTCTGTATGGCTTATGGTGCAGACCACGAAAGGCACTCTATTTATTCCAAGAAAAAGGCCTGGCAATAGAACATACAACAAAGTTGTTTTAAAGTTCTTTATCATATTTGTGGGTCAGGTGGGCAATTTTTTCCTGGGAAATAAAAAGCAATTCCAATAATTTCTCAAGAGTGCTCCCTGCGCCCCAGTGACAGTAGTATCATGGTTTAAATTTTATTCTTTAGTTTATTTATGTCTTAATACTAAGAGATACAAAAACACAAAAGAAAATAGTAGGAAAGATGGAGGAGGGAAAAGGACTGGGCAAAGTGTGGGGGAAAGGGGGAAAAGAAAGAAAAGACGTTGACTTCTGACTCCCTTTGGTGTGCTAGAATAAAATAATAACAGCAAACCTCACCTTTTTACTTTTGCATAATAGTATAAAGTAGCCATTTCTATAACAACAAGCCTATCTCGTGGTGTTTCTTTAACAGTGATACTAGTGTAAAATTTAGGTTTTACATTACTATCATATACTATCAGTATAATGGGTCGATGAGGGTTACGTCAGTATATGATGATCATTCCTCTTTTTCTTAAGTGGGCAATTCTGGTTGGAGGTTGTGGGAAAGGTGATGTCAAGCCCTTGGGGATTCTAGTACCCAGAGCCTGACTCACATATGAATAAAGCCCTTGGAAGAAACCAATATATAGATAATACCTAGTTACATATCTTTACCCTGGGTTGAATGGGAGATGAGGCAAAAGCCTGAACCCTCAAGGTTTCTAAGATGGAGAAGAGGGAATACAGGCTCAGAGCTCAACCTAAGGAAGCTGGAGTAGATGCCATGCCAATCAGGCAGCTATCAAGAAGGTTTCAGTATGCGTTCCTCCTAAAAAAACAAACCCACCTAAAATTGGTTGATAGTCCTGGACTCATCGTTCTCGTGAAGTCCTGCACTGAGCTATCAAGTGGGTACTTGAGAAGTTTAAAGAGCATCATTTTTAATAGGAACAATTAGAGAAATTGGGAATATCCTTGGAAATATCTCTCTGCTGAAAGTTGTTTTCTTCATACTTGCCAACCCTGAAGAAGTTAAGCTGTGTTTAGGAAAGTTCATGTCAGCAAATTCTGTTGGAAGATAGTCAGGCCAGAACAGGAAATTTCAGTCATGTTCTAAGTCAAGCTGGACTGATGCCTGTGGCCAGTAAGAACTTCACACCAGCTCCGTTCAGTGATTAAGCTACAGGGATAGATTCATTCAAAACAACATCTACTGCTTTCTCACTAACACATGGGACTGTGATCGCCAGCATCCCAAGTTGCTACATGGAGTGAAAGATGGGAACTATAAGGGAGAACTTATTTCTTGTAAGGAGTATAGACAAAGGGGCAAAACTATCTTCTGTGTTTATTTGCTTTGTGCTTAGAGGGATAATCGATAACAACTAGATTATGGGTTAACAGAATTTCTGGTCCAATGGACGAGATCTAATTACAATTGTATATATGCAGAATGCCATTGTACATGAGCATAAAATTCCAATTCACTACTTTATGCCTATACAATGCCATTTTGAATGCCATGTTATGAATATGTAAAATCCTGATTGTCATTTACTGCATGATAAGATTTAACAAACATCCCTTCTTCCCTATTCATCTGTTAAATTAAGATTTTATTTATAATGTAGAATTTTGTCATGATTTTATACTTTAAGAATGGAGCCATAAGTCCTGTTTCTAAAACTCAACTATAGGGATGATGGCCATGAATTAAGCTGAAGACTTGTTTTGGCAGTAACCAAAGTCTGATATTTGTTTTTCTGGAGATTGGAGAAATGTGCTATTTATTCAGGGCCCTAATGCTTGGGAAAGTGACTCTCTGTGGCAGGAATACAGAATCAGTTTGAGAATTTAATCTTTAGATAGAAACCCCACACAAAGAACTATATTATAGGCCTACTACAGTAAAACATACAAGTCCTGTAGCTCCTTAGATAAACAAACACATATTGAAACTATAATTTTAAAATGATATTTTCCAGCATTTCCAGCAAATAGTATTTTCATAAATACTGTGCTAAACTATGGCTTCTGAGTCTATATAGGCAAAGGTTATGAATACCAAATATTCTATGATTGTTGTTATTTACACTCTAAGTGATAGTTCTGACTGGATTTGGTACTTTTGACTATCGGATCTAAGATAGTTGAAGATGTAGTACTGTTGTGATATATATGCTGCTCCAAGTAATATAACTTTTTGTAATTTATGGGTTGAAATTCAACAACTTTTTGTAATTGGTGACTTGAGATATCATCTCTTCCTCCTCCTCCTCTTCCTCTTTCTTCATCATCATCAATCTTCCTTTTTCTTTTGCCATCCTGCATGGGATTTTTTTAAAATTTTGGAGTCAGTATGATTTAGTGATTGTTTTTCCATTATGAAAAAGGCCTAATTCTTATGATAAATGTATATGGTTAATAGCCGGTTTGCAGCTCCTTTATTAAATAGGCAAGGTGTAACGGAATGCTCGGATGACATCAACATCATTTTCTTGCTGACAGGAATTGTGGATTAAGTGTTTTCTGAGACAAGAGATGTTTTGCTTCTTGGAGGAGTGCCAGCTAATTGGGTCTAGTTGTGTTCTGCTTATAGAAGGCCCTGAAGTGTTCCCAAAGGAACTCATGTGCAGGTAGCACATTTCCTTAGAAATTTTTTTTTCTAGGGTAGGCAACCTTTTCAAACTTACAAGATTTAATCCTTTCTTCAGACTTGAAGATTCACAAAGTGATAATGTTACCAGAGAAGGCAGGATTGGCATTTTAATGACCTGAAGGAAGGGGAAATGTTTGCTTGTTTTTTAAAAACTTAAAACTTGATGTATTTTCTCATAACTCTTGGTAAATTTCCACCTGAGTACCAAAGCTTCATCTATTTCACACGGCAACTATCTATTGTTCTGAGAACCATCTTTTTTGTGATAATGATATCTTGGTGTACCTTCTTTGAAGTTGTCATCTTTTATGTGCCACACAAATTTTCCAGGACAAACCTTTCTACCTGTATGGCCTCCTTTGAGCAAATTTCATGTCCTGTATTTTTCAGGGTGCAGCTGCAAGCCTCTAGTGATGGATTACCCACAACTTCCGGAGGCAAGTCGTTCCACTGATTAATTGTTCTCATTGTCAAGAAACTTCTCCTTAGTTTTAGGTTGTATCTCTCCTTAACAATCTTCTATCCATTACTTTTTGTCCTGCCCTCAGATGCTTTGGAGAATAGGACAACCTCTTTTTCTCTGTGATAGCCCCTCAAGTATTGGAAAACTGCCATCCTATCACCTCTAGTCTTTCTCTTCATTACTCTGGACATACAGTACCTAGTTCCCACAATCATTCATCATATGATTTAGCCTCCAGATCCTAATCTTTGTTGTGCTTCTCTGCACTCTTTCTAGAATCTCAGCATTTTTTTTTATCATGGTGACCAGAATTAGATGCAGTATTCCAAGTGTAGTCTGATAGTACAAATTATGTTTCTTCTGTGAGGGCTGAAAGCAATTCCTGAGTACCAGAGGGGTAAAAGCTCTTCTTTGACTTTAGTTTCCAATAATCACACTATTGATGAGGCTTGCCCTTCATTTAATTCTCTTTTCTGGACAAATGTGCATTGTTTTCTGGGAAATAAAAAGGATTAGGAAAGCTCCTGTCAAACTCCATTGGACTTTGCACGCATCAAATCTGATAAGAAATCAAGTAATTTTGCCCACAAAGAGCCATGCTAGCTACTCACAATGAAGCTCAGATGGTACTTAAGCATTTGCTGAGGCCACCAAGAGCTGTGTTTATTATTCTGAATAACACTGAAGAGTTCTATTGGATAATTCTCTGCAGATAGAAAGAGAAAATAAATCTGTTGTTTCTTTTCTTGCCTGATTGCCATGGCATAGTTTTTAATGTAATATTTATACAGCAATCAAATTCATCCACAGACCAGCATGGCAATTATTCATTGTCCTCATACTTCACTGACTGCAACCATTCCATATACGATAGGGCAGTGATGGTGAACCTTTTTGTAAACGTGTGCCAAAATTGTGTGTGCACATGTGATAGCCCACATGTATCTCACACTCACAATGCAATGCACCCCGCCATCCACATGCATGCATGATCCCCCCTGTCCATGCGTCCATGGCCTCCCTGTGTGTGTGTGGGGGGGCGTTTTCTCCCCAGGCTTCAGGAAAGCCTCCGGAGCCTGGAGAGGACGAAAAATGGGCCCAAAGAGCCAACAAATTTCCCGTTGGCCCATTGGGCCTGTTTTTCACCCTCCTCAGGCTCCAGAGGCTTTCTTGGAGCTTGAGGAGGGTAAAAACGGCCTCCTGCGGCTCTCTGGAGGCCTTCTGGAAGCTGGAAACGGATCATTTCCAAACTTCTGGTTGGCCCATTTTTTGCCCTCTCCAGGCTCCAGGAATGACTGCTCGCATGCCGGCAGATATGGCTTTGTGTGCCATAGGTTTGCCATCCGGGCCATAGGGCATTATGTGCTTTTATGTGGGAAAGGGACATTTAAAACCTATCCTATACATGACCAAAGAAATGTTCTTACTTCATACCTCAATGAAGGTTCTGGATCAAGTTCAAGAATTTATATCTCCCAACCTCCTAGTATCCCATCAGACCCATTAATCTGATCTGGTCCCCATCTTTGTAGATGAGAATTTTTTGAAACTGTTCAATCTTTGGGAGATACTGTACCCTTTCTTGGACATACATATAAAATAAATCTTTCCCTCCCAGGACATAAACTAATGAGGGTATCACCTTTCTCATGGACATATTCTAAAACAATGTGATTGAAGTACACAGGTCCATGCTTGCCAAAGTAACCTCAGTATAATGTTGATGTAATCCCAAAACTACATCTAAAACCACTTGCACCAGAAGAGAAGAGCAATGTGGCTAATGCATCAGCTCTATCACCTTTTTCTCTTGCACTCAGAATGATGCATGTACCTTTTAATGTAATAATGAAGGTTTGGAAACAGTCCTGGAAAGACAGATGGTATGTTAATGGATTATAGAAACACCACTCCTCTAAGTGCTAGATGCCCATCACTTGGCATAGATGCTCAGCTTGGCTGCAGGTGATCTTATATATTCCAAGTCATTGTAATTTGCACCAGATTAGCCACTGGGTCAGATATACAGGTATTTTCTATTTATGGATGCCAATTGCGATCTCCGGAACTTTAAAATATATTACTCAGCTTTCGTTAGCCACTGCGAACATCGTCAGAGTGTAAAAACCATTAAAGAGATATCTGCCTTTAGACACTGATAATCAATCTGGGCATTGCACATGTGATAGGCCCATCAACCTGTCTTCCACCTGTAATTAGCTTTGTGGTATTTACATCAGGCATGTTAATTGATGCTCCTATTCCTTCCTTCCCTATCAAACACAGCTTGGGCTGCTCACCCCCAGGGAATAACGCTGAGCTGTCTGATGTTGCTTTAACAGCATCCTCTCTGGCGTCCTCCCACCCCTCCCCCCTCTTTTTATGCCTCACAGGCACATCTGAAGCAAAAAACAGCTTAATTTGTTATTTTCCCTGTGATTTTTCGGTTCCACCACAAAACCACGCTCGACTAAACAGCGTCCAACTAAACCGCGTCGCTAACGTCATCAACAGGGCGACAACAGCGTGGAGACAGAAGCACGCTGTAAACCCTAAACCTAAAATTAACCCCTAAACCTAAACCTAACCCCCCTAAACCTAATCCTAACCCTAACCCTAACCCTAACCCTTAACCTAACACTAAACCTAACCCTAAACCTAAACCTAACCCTTAACCTAACCCTAAACCTAAACCTAATCCTAACCCTTAACCTAACCCTAACCCTAACCCTAACCCTAACCCTAACCCTAACCCTAACCCTAACCCTAACCCTAACCCTAACCCTAACCCTAACCCTAACCCTAACCCTAACCCTAACCCTAACCCTAACCCTAACCCTAACCCTAACCCTTAACCCAACCCTAACCCTAACCCTAACCCTAACCCTAACCCTAACCCTAACCCTAACCCTAACCCTAACCCTAACCCTAACCCTAGCCCTAGCCCTAGCCCTAGCCCTTAACCTAACCCTAAACCTAACCCTAAACCTAACCCTTACCTTAAGTTGAATCGGCTTGCTTTCAAAGCGCTATTTAAAACGCCCTTCTTTCTCCGTGCTGGCTGTTGTTGCCCTGTTGATGACGTCAGCGATGTGGTTTAATCGGGCGTGGTTTAGTCGAGCGTGGTTTTGACGGGTCACGGATTTTTCTGGATAGGGGAAGAAGGAGCTGTCGTCCAGCTCAGCTCCTCCATGCATTTGTGCATGACTCCCACCGGCAGTTGATTTTCAGGTCTCTGCTGTGCATGTGCGAGATGTGTGCATGTGCAGGCCAGAGGGAGTTGCATGTGCATATGCAGGGTGTCATGTTTGCATGCGTAGAGGGTGGGGGAGTGGGGGAGGACCCCCTGTGGCCCGTTTTGGTCCCAGGAGGCTTCAGAGAGGCCTGCTAGGCCCAAAATGGATCACGGGCAGGGACGTGCAGTCACTAGAGGCAGGGGAGGTGTGGCCTCACCAGTTTTCTGAGGGAAAGGAAAGAATTTTAAAGAATTTTTTTAAAATAATTAAAGCCAGGATAGTTGCTACCAGATTTCAAGTCATAGTGGCTTGGTGTCTGCTCTCAGTGTTAACTATAGGAGGAGGCCAGAGAACTCGGGGCCTCCTTTGCATAAGGAATTTTTTGCCTTTTAAAAGTTAAGAGTTAAAAAGCAAAAAAAATTCATATGAAAAGGAGGCACTGATTCTCCCGCCTCCTGATCTGGGAGCAGCGAGGGGCCACCTGAGCGGCAATGATCCCAGCTCTGCTGCTCCTGGGCGGCATACTTTTGGAATGTCCTTTTGGAATGTCAGCGGGGATGGAGGAGGCAGGGGCGAGGCGGTAGAGCGCAGCAGCGGCGAGAAGCAACACCCCCACCGCTGTGTCCGACAGGCATCTCGCGTTTATGTCCGCCATAAACGCAAGATGCCTGTTGGACACAGCGGCGGGGACGTTGCTTCTCGCCGCTGCTGCGCTCTTGCCTCACCAATGGTAACCTTCACTGCACGTCAGTGATCATGGGGGATCATGCGCATGCACAGCGGGGTGGGTTGGAGCGGTGGGGGTGCATGCACAGGGGAGAAGGGCCCATGGGGGTATGTCACATGTACATTGCATTTCAGCATGCGAGGACAAAAAGATTAGCCAACACTGCCCTAAGCAGTGTCTTAGATTAGAAGGCAAGTTTTGCAAAAGTGCCACCAAATGATGTTAACAATATGGCTCTGCCATTTCCTTGTGGGAGAATTCAGGACACATCAAGCCATCCTGCTTTCATTTCTCTACAGCCATACCCACAGTTCTTCTTCAGATCTTTCCTTGGCAGTGTATCTTGTAATGCTTATGCAAGCTTCCCACTGACTTTCAGATAACTTCAAAAGAAAATAAATGAAAACCCGTTTTTACAGACTTTTGACACCTAGAATGCACATGGCATTTGCATGAGAGTCATGAATTGGATTCCAGAATTCAGGAGTTTTTCTTAGGACAACCAGCAGTCAAATGTCTTCAGGCTTAGCTAGCTTCAGAAGCAGCCAGGCTGGGATTTCTAGCTGGAGCCCCTGAGGAAGGGAGTCTGATCCCCCTCTGAACAATCCTGCCAGCCTAGCATATAATTCTTAATGCCATGTTGTGTTTTCCCTGCTTGTTCTCCCAGCTCACAAAGCAGCCTTTGTTCAGGCTGCTGCAGCACTTCCTCTTGCTGGCTGATTGGAAACACTGCAGCTGTTTTTCTTCCAGATTTTGCTGTTGACTGGGCCTGGAGGAGCATCTGTGCAGCAAAGGCAGCACAAGGACCTCTTCAGGAATAAATGAGCTAGTAGCTGTTGAAAGTTGCTAGAGTGCTGGCTTCCAGAAGAATGCCAGAGGGAAGTTAGGCACTGAGAAAGAGGTCTCTTATCTTAGGCATGACTATGGTTGGACCCAGAGGAAAAGAGTTTGTAGTTAGAATTTATTTTGTCCAGGGAATCCAGCACTAATGGTTTTGATTGACAGCAGCAGCTTTCTTGGATATTAGGTGGGAGCTTGTTCTGATTAGCTGCTAAGCTTAACTAAAGATGCCAAGGACTGAATATAATCTCTTCTGCAGGCAAACCAGGCAATCTGACTCTAAGCTAGAGCTGCTTCCTTGACCAATTTTTAACTCAAATGTGGCAGAACTAAACAGGTTTGGTTTTCACACAATTCTGGGCATCAATAGAGTCCATCCTGCATCACTGGGTCACACCTCAGTCTCTAGAGCAGGGGTGTCAAACTCAAGACCCAGGGGCCGGATCCAGCCCACAGGGTGCTTACATCTGTCCCGCCCTGGAAACAGTGAAGGAGTGGCCCGCAGTGCCTCTGCCAGTGAAAATGGAGCTTGCGAGGGTCGTGCGCGGTCCTCCCGAGTTCTGTTTTTGCTGGCAGAGGCTTGCAGGATGCTGTCACCACCGAAAACAGGTTCTCTGTTTTCGCTGGCAGAGTGCTTAGGCCACCACAGGCGCCCCCCTCCCCGATATAAATGATGTCATGGTGGCCATGCCCCCTCTCCCAAGGTCAAACACAACCCTGATGCTGCCCTCAATGAAATCGAGTTTGACACCCCTGCTCTAGAGGATATTCTTTCTCTCTTACATTAGAAAAATAAACCTCAGAACTGATTCAAGTCTAAGTTAGGCTTTTTACAATGAAAAAAATGCACTTTTCTCCCAGCTTTGAAAATATCTTCAAAACATCCTGCAAGAGAAGCAGTTCTATTCACTTCCAGATGAAATGTTCATATTGCAACCCATTTGAGTGTTTCATCATTTGCACCTAATCCTGGAATAAAATGTCCTGGAGACATGTTTTCCCTGCTATGCTCTGTGATGTAATCTTCTGCTATGATTAATTTTGGTTTAAGTAATCTTGAGCTGTTCTAATGTTAAAGCCGTGTTTTTCCCTTGAGCCAACAGTATCCAGGGAAAGCTACAGAGTTTTGTTAGAGATGAAGTCAAGTGACTTGCAACAGATAGGAATTAGAAAAGAGTTTATGACCTGGGTTAAACTAAGGGGGCGCCCACCCTCCTGCCTCATCACTTTTTCATCCCTCTATGCCAGCCTTTTGATCTTGTCTCTATAAGTAGCTGAGGAATTCTTTTTATTGTTATTTCATTATTTTTGTTCCCATGTCAAGCAGATAGGGATGCTTTCCCACAACCTATTTGTTCTTTGCTTTTCTTTAGCTTCACAGCAAAAAAACTGCATCTTTGCAACTGTGTTTATTTGCCTTGGTATTATTGCCACAAACACCAGTAGTCGATCAGAGACCACCTGTGGTCTACAACCGCCCACTTCATTTTCAATAGTAACAGCGGTACTGCAAGTGAAAGTATAACACTAGTTGTGCTGAGTCAGATCAGATCTGCTGGTCTAGCATCCTCTCCTCTTTCTCTAGCAGCCTTGGAATAGTTATAAACCCTGTAAGATGAAGAGGGATGTGGTGGCTCAGTGGCTAAGACACTGAGCTTGTCAATCAGAAAGGTAAGCAGTTCGGCAGTTTGAATCCCTAGTGCCGTGTAATGGAGTGAGCTCCCATTAGTTGTCCCAGCTTCTGCCAACCTAGCAGTTCGAAAGCATATAAAAATGCAAGTAGAAAAAGAGGAATCACCTTTGGTGGGAAGGTAACGGTGTTCCGTGAGCCTTCGGTGTTTAGTCTTGCCAGCCACATGACCATGGAGACATCTTCAGACAGTGCTGGCTCTTCAGCTTTGTAACAGAGATGAGCACCACTCCCTAGAAGTGGGAACGACTAGCACAGTGTTTCTCAACCTTGGCAACTTGAAGATGTCTGGACTTCAACTCCCAGAATTCCCCAGCCAGCTGGCTGGGGAATTCTGGGAGTTGAAGTCCAGGCATCTTCAAGTTGCCAAGGTTGAGAAACACTGCACTAGCACATATGTGTAAGGTGAATCTTTACCTTTAAGATGAACAGGGACACATTCTATTCTTTATGGACCCATTAGCCAGAGTTTTTCTGCCTCAGCTGGGTAATCCTGTTTTTAGGTGTCACATCCAGTAGCACTTAGAAATGGTTAAGATCATGTCATTTTTACGCAAGTACAATTTTAGCGTCTTTTTTTTTTTTAGCTTTTGGTATTATTTTAGTGGAAATAAAACCTTCAGTTCTTTATGTAACCTGCCGACCTCCCAACAGCTGTTTGAGAGGCAAAACTTAAAACACCCAAATTCTTTCCCACCATGGAAGCAGTGATAGAAACAGCTTTACTTCTTTAGGCCTACTTGTCTGTCTGATACAGTTTCCGCCCCCCCCCCCCCAAATAAGAGAGGGTCTTATTTTCTTTTGACCCCGTCAAATAAGTGCTTGGCCTTATTTTGGGGAGGTCTTATTATTTTTGAGGTGCAGGAGGCAGCGAACGTGGTCACCTCATGGCTGCTGCTGTGTTGCAATATTTTCAGGGTGGGCTACTTTTAGCGCATGCGCACCAAAGCTCGATTGGGCTTATTATCCGGGGAGGTCTTATTTTCGGGGAAACAGAATAGGTGCCAAAGGAAACAAGCTGACCACTTTTTGCACCCTTTCCAATATGTTGCTGTTGTTCTTACCTGCTCCTTTTATTTCCGTCAATAGTAGCCATACTTGTGCCTACAGTACGCTACCATTGTTTATAGTATCATTATTTTGTTGGCTCAAGCTAACTTCAAGCATTCTGCCCAGCCGACCCCACTTCTTTCTGTCACTTTGGCACTGGAGCAATGAAGGGCAGGTCTCTTTTTAACAGGGTTTGGAGTACCAATGAATGTGCTGCTTACAATGCACATGAATTGGCCTTTATCCTCAATTGACCCTATCGTTATTATCTCCCTCTTATGTACTCGCTATGGAAACGGGTGACAACTTTTGAAGAGCCTTGAGAGGTGTCCTTGCGTTCCCTCCAAAGGGTGCGAGGCTGGCAGAAAATCTTTATTGGTTTTCTCTGGTGCCTAGTCTACAACAAGTTGCCCATATTAAGCAGTTTTTGGTTTTGTGTCTGTACACCGTACTGGGCTTACTTGTACTGTACTGACTCCTGCGTATGTTAAATCAAAATAGTCTCCCCGCAATACTGTGCCCTAGAATGAAAGTAACTTGCTGTCTTTCCAATATTTTTAAGAGGTTTTTTTTTTTTGCTTGGATTCTACAGTCAAGGAAACAAAGCTATTTTCGGGAAACAGCCACTGATTTTGCTACGATTTTAATCAGACTGCATGACAAATTTCAGTCGTCTAAAATTCACCGTTTCTATTTCTTAATAGTCATCAGAGTCGCCTTGTCTAGAATGTCCTTCATTTTTTTCTAGTATTTTTTTTTTCAAATTGGCTAAGCATGATGTGTAAACACAAATATCATGCTTTAGCTTTATGTATGAAGGATTAATGCATTTTCATCCATTACACTTTTTTAAAACCCTGGCTTAACATGCTCTTTGAGGACAGTAACAGATTCTAGTCTTGTATCAAATAACTCACTGGTATGTGATGTATGCTAAGCAGAGGATGGAGCCAAGCAGGCTGGCCAGGTTCTCTGCCCACCCCAACTTCAGATTCACTTGAATGTGTGTGTGTGTGTGTGTGTGTGTGTGTGTGTGTGTGTGTGTGTTCATTTGAGCATGAATACACATTTTTCCCCTCTTCTGAGAACCTAATAAAACAGAGTCTCAGATAATGTGAAAAGCTCTGTTCACATTCAAATTAACACAGTTATCACCCTACTATACCTCAGTGGCATATTTTTAGTCTCTTTCAATTTTTAAGGTTCTTTTTTTTTCCAGAATCAAAGAGCAATCTTATTAACCCAGGGATATCTCTAAAGTATCTATTGGTTTTGTTGCCGTTGCCAAACAGCTTCCTGATTTGGAAACTCTTTTATTTTCTTCCTTCTCTGTGCATATCGTTGGAATATAGGAAAGGTGCAATGCAGATGGGAAGGAAAGAGGAAAGAAGAGGGGGGGAAAGTGTGATTTTGAAATGTTACTTTTTGATTAGCACATATGTCTTGCCAAATTATGACTAACACAAAACCAACTTCAGCAAAACTTCTAAAAGGAAGGAAGAGGAAAAGGAACATTTTCTCTACCTGACCTATTTACTCTTCTCTTATGCCTGGGATGGTGGATCAGTAGTTTAAGACATATGAACTAAACAGTGCTACATCCATGGCAACATGAAACCTCATAAGCAATTCCAAGTGCAGCTGACAATGGAAAGCAATGAAAAACTGTAGAAAAAATATGGATATATAGAAAATACTTGCTACATAGTAGAAGATCAGTGGAAGATTTAATTTCATCATTTTATTCTGGCTAAATGAATCTTGGGATCAGGACTGGCAATGCTTTAAATGGCCATTAGCCCATTCTTTCCCTGTAGCAGTTCCTCTTGTGGCATTAGCTGAGTTCTAAACACAGACATTTTTCACACAGGCCTGTGGGAAAACAAAACAGAATGTTCTAAACCTTCTTATTTCCATAGAGAAGGAAGCTCACTGTGTTCAATAAATTTATTTCTAGGCAAATCTAATAATGCCATGCCACCAACCAATGATTGCTCAATCATTCAGCCTCGCCTCCTGAGGCCATTAAGTGCAAGTCAAATGCTGTGAAAATGTTCTGACAGTAAGATAGCTCTCTGATCTCCAACAAAGGAAGCATGCAGATCTGTTATGGTAACAAAAGAGGGCATTCAAGAAAGGTTTAGGGGTAGGCAATTTTTTTCAACCGATGAAAACATTTGAGTTCTAAGAGTTGTGTCATGAATGGCTGTGGATAGGCCTCTCTGTATCCAGGAATTTATCATCTATGGTCCTGGATGGGGTTGCACAACCCAGTACATAACTTGGAGGCTGTCTTGGACTCATAGTTTCTGCTTGACAAGCAGGTGTCAGCTGTGGCCAGGAGGTCTTTGCATTGTGTGCCAGTTATGCCCCTCTCTGGACACAGAGATCCTCAGTCACTCATGTCCTGGTCATCTCCCAATTGGACTATTACAATATACTCTACATTGGGCTACCCTTGAAGAGCCGAGGTGGCGCAGTGGTTAAATGCAGCACTGCAGGCTACTTCAGCTGACTGCAGTTCTGCAGTTTGGCTGTTCAAATCTCACCGGCTCAGGGTTGACTCAGCCTTCCATCCTTCCGAGGTTGGTAAAATGAGGACCCGGATTGTTGTTGGGGGCAATATGCTGACTCTGTAAACCGCTTAGAGAGGGCTGAAAGCTCTATGAAGCGGTATATAAGTCTAACTGCTATTGCTATTGCTAAAAGTATCCAGAAGCTTCAGCTCATGCAGAATGTGACCACGTGACCCAAAGAAGGGTTCATCTAACTGTTGAATATACAGGAGATTATTAAGAGGCCGGCAACAGCCTATGCTGCTCTCTGATTGGCTGGGACGCAGCATAGCCTGTTGCTAGCCAGTTACCAGCCCCTGATTGGTTGGTCAATTCTGACAGTTGCTCTGGTTTTTTATAAATACCCTGGCGCGTTACCGGGGAGTTTGAATCGCTGTCATCTATGTTCTGAATAAACAGCTTGTTCTTAACCATGGCTCTTGCGTCTTCCCTCACGATTTAAAACTGGCGGACAGCTATTCAAACTCCCCGGTAACGTGCCAGGGTATTTATACAAAACCAGAGCAACTGTCAGAATTGACCAACCAATCAGGGGCTGGTAACTGGCTAGCAACAGGCTATGCTGCGTCCCAGCCAATCAGAGAGCAGCATAGGCTGTTGCCGGCCTCTTAATAATCTCCTGTATATTCAACACTCCTTCCCCCCAGTTCTGCGCATGCTTCCCTAATGGAGCATGCGTAGACCTCAGACCAGGCCTCGTCGTTGTTTGCGGAAGATAGAGTTCTGGTGAGTCCTTTTGGTGGGGAAGGCCCGTAGAAGTCCAGGCGGCCTTTTAACTGGGAACCAGGTCAGAATTCGGGTGCCTGCGGTTGTTGCTACGCGTAAGGCTCTCGCTGGGTCTTCGGGGCGCCAGAATGGTGAGGCCATGTAGAGGCAAGCGGCGTGAGGTGAGGCCAGCGGCGTGAGGTGAGGCCAGCAGCGTGAGATGAGCAGAGCCGGCCGTGCAGGCGGCGAGGCTTCAGAGGAAGCGGCGTCGGCGCGTAGAAGCGATGCGAGTGGAGCCGGGCGCGCAGGCGGCGATGGCTTCGGAGGAAGCGGCGGCGGCGGCCATGTAGAGGCGGTGCGATTGGAGCCGTAGGCGGCGGCGGCCGTGTAGAGGCGGTGCGATTGGAGCCGTAGGGGATCGAAAGGCCCCGCGGCTGCAGGCCCAGGCAGGCAGGCGGTTCCAGCCGAGGTTGAGCCTTCGCGGTCTGTGGCTCATCCTTGAAGTTGGCGTAGACCGGATGTGAGCCTTCATGGTCTGTGGCTCGTCCTTGAAGTTGGCGAAGACCGTAGGCTCCACGGTGGTGGCTACTGCTGCTGCTGAGCGCATGCTGGCCTTGGGCTCCAGCAGGTCCTCAACTGCGTTTTCAATCGCTCGCATGGCTTGTGAGGCGACAGTTTTTATCGCTCGCATGGCTTGTGAGGCGACAGTTTTCGCGTGGCTTTTGTGGCTGATGTTCGCGTGGCTTGTGTGGTTGATGTTGTTCCCTCGCTTCTGTCCTAGGCTCTGCGGGAATCGCGATCCCATCCTCGTCGCCAGTTTTAAATCGTGAGGGAAGACGCAGGAGCCATGGTTAAGAACAAGCTGTTTATTCAGAACATAGATGACAGCGATTCAAACTCCCCGTTAACACGCCAGGGTATTTATACAAAACCAGAGCAACTGTCAGAATTGACCAACCAATCAGGGGCTGGTAACTGGCTAGCAACAGGCTATGCTGCGTCCCAGCCAATCAGAGAGCAGCATAGGCTGTTGCCGGCCTCTTAATAATCTCCTGTATATTCAACACTAACCTTTGCTGCATGAACTGCATTGGGTACCAGTTTCCTTTTGGGTCCTATAGGACCAGGCTACCTCCAGAACTGGCTCCACCCCATCACATAGGCCCATCCCATTCATTCATTCAAGCAGGGGAGGTATGCTACAAATCCCCCCAATCAAAGAATTTTGACTGGCAGGATGTAGGAAGAGGGCCTTCTCTGCCCCTGCTCCTGTCTTGTGGAAGATCATACCCACAGAAGTGAGGAAAGCCCCCAATCTTTTGGTTTTCTTCAAAGAGGTCAGAATTTGCCTGTGTAGCCTTGCGCGAGAGGCCCACACAACCATGGGGCTGGCTGGCCACATGAAAAAAGCCCTCCTGCCTGTGTTAACAATGGTCAATGTCCCATTTATAATATTGTTTTTATCATTTTAAAACATTTAATCCTAACTCATTCTGACGTTAATGTTTAATTTTATTGATGATAGTGTATGTCACCCAAAGCCCCTTTACAAGGGAGATGGGCAGTTAAGACATATGAAGAATAAATAAATAATAAATAAACAATCTCACAAAATAGCATAAAACTCATATTTTACCCAAAGGCAAATGGAATAAGTTTGCTTCTTTGGCATTTTTTTTGAGATAGATTTCCAAAGCCCAGGATCTGCAGTCAGCCAACATTTGTATTATTTCAGGATTTCCATGGGCCAAATGTGAAGCCTTCAGCCATTCTTGGAAGTAAATGTGATGTCAGAGAAAGCCACTTTGCACAGCAGCATGACATTTATTCATTTATCATTTTTTTAAAAAAAATAACTATTTAAAAATTCAGATGATGCAGAATACTTGGCGGGCACTGACTTTAATGGACACCATGGACTACCATGGACTACCCTTAGGCTAAACTTGGTATGCCTTATACAGCCCAGGTTCATGCTTTGAAAGCATAAGAAATAACATCCCTTTTTCCCCTCTTATTGCAATATGATTAGGAGTTGGGAAGTTCTGCGTTGAGAAGAGGGGGTTATATTTGTGTAGTGAATTATACACAGGAGAAGGTGAAGAGGGAGTGGACGAACTCTCGATGCTTCTGTATCTCAGTAACCCTTCTTACATTCTTGAAATTCTAATTGAGTTTAAAAAAGGTTAATCTCATTAGTCCCGAAGAAGCTACAACTTTCTAGAGTTTTTCTAAAATGACCAGATAGATTGACTGCCTGCCTGGAGCAGACTTGTCAAAGACTAAGGAAAGACACCATGTAAACGCCTCAGGACTGGGTTAAAGAAGCATCTCAGCTGCCATCCTAAAACATTTGTGACCATCTGAATTTAAGGTTGTAAAAGTTGTCCAGCTTCTGCAGGGAAAGATGGAAGAGGTGAAACTCAGCCATAATTGAGGTTTGGAAGCATCCACATGCATGCTGCCTTCCGTGTTCTTTGATCTTCTGGATGTGTTTGCTTGTGTAGGCTGGGGACACTGACCATTGCCATTCGAAAGTGCTGAAGGCACAATTCAAGGAAAGCTGCTTTCAAAAGAAATCTCAAGCAGTAAGATGATTGTTGAGAATAAGAACTCTCATCCCCCTCCCCATTTTTAAGTGAGGAGGCATGTGTTGGGGCAGGCAGGGAAGGCTGTTAGAAAGGCAAATTTGGTCACAAGCAAACTGCTTGGCCTTTCCATCCTACGTCGTCTGCCATCTCAAAGCACAGTCCATTGTGTCTGTAGGCCAGCAAAATCCTCCCCAGAAATTCCACAGGCCTTTCCCCAACCATCAATATGGGTTCTGTTGTGGCTCGCCCTGTTTCTTGTCTCCCAAGGCAGGACAAAAAAAGAGGTCCTTTGTGTGAGGCCTGAAAGGAATAGCCCAATCCCACAGTTGGCTTGCAATCCTAATGTCAACTATTTGTTGCCTTGGCATTTCACATAAATAAGCTCTTTCCCCTCCCCCACTTTCTTCCACCCCCAAATATCTGAAAGTTTCTCCTTCGACTAGCTCCACCCAAAGGCTTTCTTTAGCATAGTGGTCTTCGCACCCGGCAGAGAAGAGTCTGTTCACGAGTTACAAAGCTATATTCCCTATCCAGGGAAACAGGCAACAGGGAAGTCAGGACAGAAGAGAATAGAATAACAGAGTTGGAAGGGACCTTGGAGTTCTTCTAGTCCAACCCCCTGCACAAGCAGGAGACGCTACATTATTCCAGACAAATGGCTGTCCGGTCTTCTCTTAAAAGCCTTTAGTGACTTTAAAGTCACTTAAAATTAAGGTCAGAGTCACCAAACGTTCCTGAACTTCTAATGGATGCTTTCTGTGGTAGGATTAGCAAACTGTTGTTAAGGAGTCAATCCCAAAGCAGATGTGCTTTCATAGAAACATGCACACAGAGATGCCTGGGAAGAAATGGTTGTAGAGCAACTGAAGATTTTGGGGCTTGAAATGCCCCTCCTCTGGTTTGCAGGTCCCTATATGTGAACATTGGGAAAATCACCACCTGCTAATGCAGAATGTTCTCCACATCTGGCAGGATCATGGCCACCATAGTTCCTTTTCTGTACAAAGAGAACAGCTTCAGGTCCCAGCACTAGAGCAACACTTGGTTCCTTTCTACAAAATTAATATGTATGATACAGACACGTCTCGTACAAAGCTTCTTCTCATTCTGGAGCTCTGGGATTTTGCTCGGAAAAACTAACAGGCACTGCCATTTACTTCAGCTTTGTATCACCTCCAGCAGTGGTAACAGTGAGCACAGGTGTGGAAGTGTGTGATTTGACATTTCTTTTAAGAAATGCAAGCACTTATTAGGTTAAATAGCTCACCTACCTGCATTCTTCCAAATGCAGATGCTCAGCTTCTCATTCCCATCTACAGCATTAGCAACCTTCTTTCATTCACTGTATATTTGACCTCTTACACCCATTCACTCACACATCCATTGTGCATATTTATCTTCTCTCTCCTAACAGTATGCTTGTGGTCACCTTCAATCTATATGGTGCGATTCTCTTCTTTCCATCTCTTCTTTCCCTGCCAATCTTCAAATCCTAATCTCTGAAAAAGTTTTCATTTTGCAGAAAGTTGCCATTTTTAAAAAAGATGCAGACTTTTTACAAACCTTTTAAATCAAATTGTTTTTTTTAAAGACCTAATTGAGCATAATGCTGCCACACTAATGTGCCTCCTCCTCCTCCTCCACCACCACCACCACCACCTTCTTCTGCCATATCCATCATCAGATGTTGGTGATCATGATGGCAATCCTATTTTTGTCAACAGCCACACAAAAAAGTGCTGCCAAGCTCTGTCCAAACCAGTCCCTTAGGTTTTGAAGCCATGATGTTCTTTTCCTGCCTACTCCTAAGCTATGTATTTGGTCTCTCATGAGAATTATAGAACAGGCCATGCCCCCAATTCCTTTAACATATGTCCACATTGCTTCCATTGATCAGAATTCCCCTTCAGTGTTTTGAAGCTCATCAGCCCATTAATGTAACCTATAATGCTTCAATATCTGAAAGCTACACTGAATTCAGAGGACATTTTGCCTAAACCATTTTGATGAACCTAATAAATGGGGAAAAATGCAAGATTATTTGTTTTGTGGTTCACATTCTACTCTAAGAGGTACAAAGTTAAATTGATTTGTCATTAAATGCAAACCAAATTAATTAACCCAAATGGAATTAATTAACTCTTATTCAGTGCAATTTGAAAAAGGCTGAAAACATGGTATTTTAATCAGGTTTAATAAGATCAGGTTGATCTTCTGGAGCAAACATTTTAAAAATGGTGAAAAAGAGAGCATCATGTAAAAAAAGATGGCATTCCTCTGCTGTTAAGTTATAACAGAAAAACTTCTAAAGTTTAGGAACACTTCTTAGGTCCTTAAATGATATAAACATGATTATAACATTCCTATGCTGCTTTTAGAATGAACTTTTTTGTGTTGTTATGATAAGTTTTGATTATTCAGAAAGTTTTCTCTTTCTATGTCATAAGATAAGAACACAGCGAAAACATCTACTGGACCAGCACACTGTTTTTAGTTGAATTATGTCTAAAGACTGAAATGCACATACTTATATTGGTGGAAGGGAAACTATTAGCCCTATTCACAGACAAGACTTTTGCATTATACAAAATCTCTCTTCCAGACCAAAGGGAAAGCATTCGCCACCCCCACCCCCTTGTTTCCGAAGACAGGAGAGCCTTCCAATCAGGGGGCTCAGAGCGAGTGTGGATGAAAACCATATGGCAAAATAAATAAGGGACAAGGCTGGGGCCTTTCAGTCTTTGAATATGCGTTGAATTATGGGATTAAGGACCTAGCAATACTTTGTTTTTAAATTTGAAAAAAAATAGATGCAATCATGGTAGCTCTTCAAGATTTTTTTTAATGTCCGCCTACAAAAGATTTTTACTTTTACTTGTCCTTCTTTGCTTTTACTACTAATTCTACACACTATCAGGACATTTTAAATTGTAGACAACTGATTTCATTTTATTTCTCTGTTCCCCAGCCCTTTCCACGATCATCTCATGCCCTGCACACAAATTATCTTTAAACAGAACAAATGTTAAAATGGCCTCCCTGCCAGCTTCTTGCTGGAATTTTGTATAGTACCACAGTTTTAATTTTGTACACACACACACACACACACACACACACACACACACACACACACACACACGTTCCCTTTTCCTAACACATCAATTCTGTTTTGGTCTTGTTTCTCCATGCTCATGTTGGCCCGACAGTGGAAAGCCATTTGACAAAAGCTTTTCAGTCAAATCTTTTCCAAGACCTGTATCTGCCAAGTTTAGCTTCAAAGGATTTGTTCCCATTAAATGGCTTCCTGCCCATGTGCTGTAAACTCAATCAGTGTAATGGACATAACACAAAAATAAATTGTTTCTTGATTGTAGTAACTATAAAAAAGAACAAGAAACTTAGCCAAGTGGTAGAGTTTATAGGTGCAATGTTAAAGAGGCCGTGAGAGGCTAGAGCTTTGTTCCATAACACTGGAACTAATTTGACTTGGGGTGCTTCTACACAAGGCTTCTGAGCCAGTTTGAAAAACAGCTCCGGATTTCTATGCCTGTGTGACATCAATAGTATTCAATGCAGGAATTATTTATTTTTGGCTCAGCTGCAATGTATTAATGCTGCCACAAAGCTAGGAGACCTCCACAATGAGAAGCAGTTTTGCACAAGTTGTGTCTGTGCCATAAGCATATTATTGATTTTACAGGAATGAGCCAACTGCTGCAAAGCTAGGGAAATGGTGTTTTTTTAAAAAAATATATGCTGTGGCTCCATTTCCCCATTGGATGGTAAACTTTTATTCATGGTGTTCCTTCTGGCAGAATCGCCTTTAATTTTTTTTAAAAAATGGGATAAAACACCATGTCAGTGTTTATGTGCTTTATATTTTCAATGGAGTATGCTGAAACGGATATGCCACAGCCATTGTGAAAACATCTGCTTAGACCAGAAAGCCAGGAGGGAATGTGGAAGAAAGGCAAGGTTGCTCCCACCTTACCTTAACTCACCTGGTGTAAGAGAAGAGAGATGGAAACTGTCAGGTTTTCAAGATTATGTTATAATATTCTGTAACAATGGAATAGATTCCGGGAGCTCTCCTGCTTTCTCAAAGAGCTGACGGGGCAACCGTGCCAACTACAGAGCTGCATGAATTAAAACATTCAAATTATACAGCTATTAATATAATCCCATTTTCTAAAGAAACCCAATGTGAAAGGAATAATGGTGACCTATAAATTGCTTTCAATCTCTTCCTTATTAAACCATCTCTTTGCAGTTGATACATTTTGAGCATCTTCAACAAGGATGAAATTTGCCAAAGGAGCTAGATAACATATCAGTGAAGAGATGGATTGCTCCCGGTTTGGCCCGGTTTGACCGAACCGGTAGTGATAGTGGCAGGAGGCTCTGCCCACTCATCCGGATGCTTCTGTGCATGTGCAGAAGTGTTGCATGCGTGAGCAGTAGTAATCCAGCAACCCACCACTGTATCAGTCCTTTTTATGATCAATGACCAGCATGATAATGTTGATACTGTCCATTCAGTCATGTCTGAGTCATGGCAATTCCATGGGACAAGACTCGCTACAGCTTCCAATTTTGGACTACTTCTTTCAGTTGTTCTATGATGTGGCTGGTATGAGCTTTGAGGGTGTCCATCATGTTCTTTGGCAGCTTGATTTACTTTTACAGCTAATTCTTCCAAACAGAATTTCTTTCTCCAACGATCTGCCCCACCTTAACATGGCCAACTAATAATGACCAGCATAGGAGTTAGATAACTTCCTGCATCCTTCTACATCACCTCTTTCCCCTTACCCTTTTTGAAAGACGACCTCTTGATTTTAGAATTAGCACATTCAATTTTTTTATCTTGCTTCTGGCCTGTATCTTTTAGCCTTTTTCTGTGAAACTCATCAAACAGTTTCCAAGATTCTCTTTAGCAGCTTAAAAAGCCAGGGCTTGAGGGATAAATCTGCTTTCATAAATGATTCTGTGCTGCATCTTGCTTTGCTTTGGCCGAACTATTGGGTGGGGTCGGAGAAGAGAAGTAAGATCAATTTCATATTACAGCAAATTAGCACAGCAAATTAACTCCTGGAGAACAGAAATAAAATTCGAGATTTGTAATGTCTATTAGGGAGAAAAAAATCCCCAGAAACATATAGGGATGTGAATACCTTTGAATAATTTCATAAATAGATCACTTCACTGGGGAAAGATGAATTTTATAAGTGTGGGAAACAACATCAAAGAAAAATATCTAAAGCTTTTCCATGCAGCAGTCTTAAGCTCTTGGACTCCCATATATAAGCCAGCTGGAAATGAAATCAGCTGAAGAAATGCTTTCCCAGGTTTCAATCTTTCTCTTTGCTTTGTGTGAAGTTACAGTCTGATATCATCCCTGGACTTTGGTGAATTTACCTGGATTGACAAAAGCAAAACAAAATGCTACATTTTTATCATTTGTCCTAACACTTTTGCTAAAAGAGGAAAGTGATAGAATTGTCAATTTCACTGTATTTTTTAAAAGCAGGTTGATCCTTTTACTATTCCATCACTCAGATCTTTCCTTTCTTGTTAAAAAGCCATTTTCCCCCCCATTATTCCATTGGTGTGTTTTTCTTATGTGTTCATAAATACAATGGCCATGAAGGGTAGTAATGGGTGATTGAAGCAGTGCTTCACTTTGGCAACTTTAAGATGTGTGAACTTTACATACTGGCTGGGAGTTGAAGCCCATATATCTTAAAGTTGCTAAGGTTGGGAAACATTGGACGGAAGGGCTGAAGTCAATTGGAGTAGCTCAGAGGTGGGTTCCTACCAGTTCACACCTATTTGGTAGAACCGGTTCGTCAAATCTACCGAACCGGTTAGAAGAGGTTCCACCAGTGACCCGGAAAGCAGGCCACACCTACAGAAGAGGTTCCAAAAAATTTTGAAACCCACCACTGGAGTAGCTAATGTACGCCTATACCACTTCAGCCAGTTTGAGTGGAAAACACAACTTTGCTGCATGATTTTGGTTCTTCCTGGCTATGGAAATACGTAGCTGTGCAACATATTGTCCTGTTGTCAGTTTTATTACTATGGGCAGGTTTTCAAACTTACACGGCTAGTGTTGTACTGACAACATTATCCTCCCCTACACCAACAGAGTCCAGTTCTGTCCACCAACCAGATTGAAGCAGAGTTCATAGCAATAAAAGACCTTGTTACTAATTAAAAACATTTGGTCTTCCTTTTCTGTCTGCCTTTACATTTTGACACACTCATGTGAGAGCACTTCTTCTATGAACGGAGTGCATTTTATCGCGCAGTTCTAAATATGTCTAGACAGAAACTCAGTGCGACTTCCTCTTAAACATACAGTATATGTCTGGAGTCCAAGCCTTTAGTTCTGGATTTTTTTTCCATGATGGTGTCTGTCAATAACAGTTCAATGGTTGGATGCTTTATTATTTATGGCAGAGTCAGATGAGAAAGTGTCCTTCAGGTATTCATTTGTTGAATTATATATGCATATATACAATAATACACAAGCAGTTTTCATGAATAATAATAATACATAATAAAGTTTTCACTAATAATAATTCAGCTGTCAATAAACATGAGGAAGTCAATAGTTTTTGCCAGCCCCACAACGGTATTCCTCCATAGCATTATCACAATTTCCATAAGTCTTTTTGCTATTTTTTAAAAAATGTTATCTGTGTGAATTTTCATATGTTTTCATTTCAAGGTTTTATATTTACCACTGGTAATTTCTTTCTATTAGGCCAAATGTCACCTCCAGATGTTTTTGGACTATGTGCCTACACTCAAAGTCAGTCTGATTTGGCAAATATGCCTTAGTATTTGGGGCATCTGATTTGTGAAAAGATAAAACTCTCTCATGGTAGCCTCCCTAGCAGAGGTGGTATTCAACAGGTATTCAACAGGCATTCTGACCAGTTCTGGAGGACTGGTAATGGAAATTTTGAGTAGTGCGGAGAACCAGTAAATACCACCTCTGACTGACCCCGCTCCCATCTATTTGCTGCCTCCCAAGTCCCAGCTGATCGGGAAGGGATGGGGATTTTTCAGTAACCTTCCCCTGGAGTGGGGAAGGAATGAAGATTTTGCAATAACCTTACCCTGGAGTAGGGAGGGAATGGGGATTTTGCAGTATCCTGCCCCTGCCATGCCCACAAAGCTACACCCACAGAACCAGTAGTAAAAAAAAAATGAATCCTGCCACTACTCCTTAGGAGGAGACCCACCATGTTCATAATTCATGATATGTCTCTGATTCAAAACATTTGCCTAGCTTTGCATCAAGAAATCAGTTTCTTCTGATCTGTAGGAAACAGGTTGTTCTTTGTAGGTGGTGCCATTTGGGTTTGAGATGCTTCTCCTAAAATGTCATTTTTCTTCTGGGTTCCAGATCGGTCTTTGAAATCGGGGAATATTGGCATCCCATCCCATCTCATCCATGTGTGTCGCTGGCCAGCCTATACCACTTACACATCACCCATGGTTAAGAATTTTATTGAACAAGACAAACCAAGAACTGCCACGTTCCTGGGAGCATCTCATTCGAGCAGTCTAGCCCAGCACCGCAGGGACACCAGCGAGGACTTGCAAAGAAAAACTAGCCCTGGTTCTCAGGAATCAGAGGCAGGTCAACGAAGTTCAGAAGAGACCCAGCTTAGTGCCACTGTTAGCTTCTGTTGGGCTCGAAAGGTTTCCCATTATGGTGGCCTAGGAAGGCCAGGAAGCTTTACGCCTACAGATAATTTGGTCATTTTTGCCAAGAAAAGAAACCCTTTACGTGTGCTGCCAATGAAGCTGCCAGATATTTCCCAGAAGGGAAAGAACGAAGGGTCAGGCTACACTAAAATTTCTTAGCAACGAATATTTATCTTGGGAGTATTTTTTTTAAAGGAACTGGATAAAGGATTAATGCAGGCAACATTAAGAAAAGGAAAGTCTGATATGCAAAAGAGTGTACTGTATTAATGAAAATTCAACACTGCCCAATAAGACTGTGAATCAACAATTTAAGCCTCATCATTTCAGGCCCTGGTACTTTTACAAAAACTGTGGATGTGCTTTATTTATATCTACATAATATTATATCGCAAGCCTACAGACTCCGAAAGCCATCCTACACATTCCGATTATATTAATGCATGCAATTCATTGACAGATCAATCTTTTTTTTTTCTTTTTTCCTATCTTTGCTTTTGAGAGCATGGCTTGCCTGTTCTGGGAAAATATACACATGATGGCAGGGACAAGAAGACCTGCCTGATCATGCCGCAGGTTGAATTCATTACTTTTCTAGATATACGAGTGGACACTTAAGCAGCATCACGACAGTTGTACGTTTACTGAAAAGAAAGAGACATTGTGGAATAGACTGTATGGAGCATTGCAGTATATAAATGTCCTATAAAAGACTCCTCCTGAACTCCTCTTTGCTGCCAAAAGGAGCACCGAACTGAAATTCCATAGGGAGTGAACCTGATTTAGCCAATGCAGGACAGATAAGCTGAGTGAGCTGATGTATTTGGGTACAAACCAACCAAAATCAGGCTAAAGGTTTTACCTTGTGTTCCACAGCCAGATGACACTTTCAGTTTGTGGTTAGGTAAACGGGAATTTCCCCAGCATAGATTCTTTCTAGTTATTGGACTGCAAAACCATCGTGCCACTGCCATTATTCATGTATTATTTATATGTTAGACGCCTAGCTCACCTTTTGGGACAGGTGTAAAAGTTAGTGTACATATTGCTTCTTCTCATTTTCCCCTCCTGGGAAGTCAATTGGACTAAGAGAGGCTGACCTAAAGCTTTTGCACTTTAATGAGCTTTCATGTTAAAGATAGATGAGAGTACAGTGCTCATCATCCACTATCATTGGAGAGCACCATATTGTCTACACCTAACTTATCACATGGCATAAATATGTATTTCTTATTTGCTTTGTTAGTTTTTCTTTGTTACCTATGTTATATGATTGAAAAAGTGTAATGATAACTTCCATCATACCCAGAAATGTCCATGTTGATTTGGGACTATGACAGCTTGTTGCCCCAGAAAAACAATTATAGTAATAAAATATCTCTCAATAGATTGTAACCTGGATAAAATAAGGCACCTCCTGTCTTATGAAGTAACTGATTTGTTATGAATATCCATAGGAGGGACATGAGCCACGGTGACACAGTGGTTAGAGTGCAGTACTGCAGGCTACTTCTGCTGGTCACCGGCTGCCAGCAGTTTGGCAGTTGGGTCTTATCCGGATCAAGGTTAATTCAGCTTTCTATCCTTCCGAGGTTGGTAAAATGAGGAGCCAGATTGTTGGGGGCAATATGCTGACTCTGTAAATCACTTAAAGAGGACTGTAAGGCACTGTGACATGGTATATAAGTCTAAGTGCTATTGCTATTGCTATTTTTAAGAGAGTGCCATGTAGGTTTAGGTTTAGGTTTTATTAGTATTTGTAGGCCGCCCTTTT
Organism: Thamnophis sirtalis; assembly: GCF_051295495.1. Classification (NCBI taxonomy): domain Eukaryota; kingdom Metazoa; phylum Chordata; class Lepidosauria; order Squamata; family Natricidae; genus Thamnophis; species Thamnophis sirtalis. Next base: position 117,314,214 of record NW_028261383.1, read on the forward strand.
CCCTGAGGGGACTCAGGGCGGCTCACACAAAACCGGGAAGGGGGAATACAGACATTAGATAGACACATATAATAAAATAGTAAGCAACATACATACATCATTCGGGAGGGGTAACTATCCTTATCCCCAGGCCTGACGGGCGAGCCAGTTCTTCAAGGCTATGCGGAAGGCTTGGACGGTGGAGAGGGTACGAATCTCCACGGGGAGCTCGTTCCAAAGGGCCGGGGCTACTGCTGAGAAGGCCCTCCTCCTTGTAGTTGCCAGCCGACATTGGCTGGCCGATGGAATACGGAGGAGGCCTAATCTATGAGATCTTATTGGTCGCAGGGATGTAATTGGCAGAAGGCGGTCTCTCAAGTATCCAGATCCACTGCCATGTAGGGCTTTATGGGTGACTAATAGCACCTTGAAGCGCATCCGGAGATCGACAGGTAGCCAGCGCAGCTCGCGGAGGATAGGTGTTATGCGGGTGAATCGAGGTGCACCCGCAATCACTCGCGCGGCTGCGTTCTGCACTAGCTGTAGATGTAGAATTTTCTGAGAGGGTTAAATGGATTTAACTTATCAATGTATACATAGGTTTTCAAAAAAGCTTTTGATGAAGTTCCTCATCATGGGAAAAGTAAATTTAACTATCATGCTTTGCTAGTTGGTTAAAAATCAGAAAGACAACAACAGAAGTAAATAAGCAACTTTCGTATTGGTGGGAAGTAAAACAGGTGCATAGTGATGAACAGTGAGCTTGCCAAGTTTTGGGGATAATTTTCACAAGGTGATCATTGTGAAAAGATTCACAAGAATTACTCTAAATGGATATTCACATGGAAATATATTTTAATTTCCTTGTGGATATCCATCCATTCAATTTAACTAAGTAAAGTGATCAAAACTGGGACAAAGAGATCTAGCATCACATACAAATTGGTGTTATCTCAGTATTTTTTAAATTAACTAGAAAAAAAATCTTATAGATCATATTGGATAGTTCAAAGAAAATGTCACGTCAGAGCGCTGAATCTGTGAAAAAGTTATATTTCCTGTTGGGGAACCTTGGGAAATGGATAAAAAAAGTTTTAAAATGCTAAGTTTATGACAGCTGCATCAGGAATACAGCATGATACATGATTTGAAAAAAATGGGACACAGAAAATTTTTCTTTCCTCTCTTTAAACACTAGGAGGTGGGGCATCCACTGAAGCTCAGACAAAACTACTTCATGCAGCGCCCAATAGACTTCACTACCTCAAGATGTAGTGAGGGCCAGTAACTTGAATAACATTAAAATTCATGCAGGATAATAACAACACATATATTGATGATAATCTAATTACCTGTAATTATGTTTAGAAACCTATTCTACATCATCTGCATAATTCAAATGGAAGGAGAGTTCCTTCAAATTTTTATCTTATAGAATTTTTGTAGAAGAATATATTGCATTTTGAAGAATGAAAAAGGCAGTCTGTTTTTTAAACTTTTTTGCCAGTATGACTTTTTGGAAATGCAATTATTTAAACACACCTCTCTTCTTAAGTCTGGATGTGATAGATACATAGCAGGGTGAAATTTGCAATATGCATATGGTCCAGTACATTAAATATTTTTTCTTGTTGTCTTACAATACAGTTTTCAAAGTCCACATTTAATTTTAAAAAGAATTTGCCTTTTGCTAACTTTGTTTAATAGTAGGAAGCTAAATTCATGCATACACCCATTTGTCTGTCTGTCTGTCTGTCTGTCTGTCTGTCTGTCTGTCTGTCTGGCTGGCTGGCTGGCTGGCTCTCTCATCTATCTATCTATCTATCTATCTATCTATCTATCTATCTATCTATCTATCTATCTATCTATCTATCATCATCTAGCTGTCTTTTTCAGAAGAACATTCATTGACTAATGGTGTTCCCTGCACATCCTTAATATTTTCTGTCTTCCAGATGTGAAGATGGCACAATTTATCACTAAGTTGCTTTGGAAGCCGTGAGAAATAGGAAGAGCAGCTGTGCAAAAGCGCCTTTATTCAACTACTCTAGCTGCAAAGTGAAAACCTCCTAATAAATAACAGTAACTATAACTAAATCAGGGCCAATAATTTGGAAAACCTGTTAAATTTAGAGTTTAGCAATTTATTTTCTGGCAAGACTCCCGTATTTCCTTAATGACTGCCTGGCAAGCTGAAGAAATTCAATAGGTGAAACATTTCAGTTGGCTTCATCTGCGTGCCAGGAACATTTTCCAAACTCCGTTTACAGAAAATAAAGAAACCCTCAGATTCCTTTTCCAAAATGACTGAATTGAATAGGCAAGAATATCCCTGAACTAGTGGCAGTTATATTTTAAAATGAAATGTGGGAAGCAACGTGAAGACTTTTAAATTTGAATCAGGAGGAGCTCATTTTGCTGGAGAAATATTGTCTAAGGAAGATTCCTTTGTGCATAACTACACGGTGCTTTAATTATAGTTATTCAAAAGTGTAGTTGCTCAAAAGTGCACATATGAGCTTTTCATGATTTATTTTTATTTCGATCCATATATGTATCTTACCTCAAAAAGTCAAAATGGCATCCATCCATCCCACCTCACAGGGTTGTTGTTGTGGGAAAAATAAGAAGAAATAATATTAAGTATATTCACCACCTTGTTACTTATTAAGTAATAAGGATGGTGTAAAAAATCTAATAAAAACAACATACCATAGAAACTTCATATGAACCAATTTAATCAAATCATTCCAATGATCAGATCATTTTCATAACATGAATTATGCTTGATATCAATCTTAAAATTACTGATTACTGATTGTTATTACTGATAGATGCAATAATTTCAGATACATTCAGACTTGGGTAATATTCAGTGGTATCGTTTTACTGACAGAAGCTGTATCTACTGATGGATTCGGAAGGGTGGGGGGACATGCTGGGAATTCCTTGGATAAAAATGACAGGTGGCTGGAGGTCAGCATTCACTTTGAAGTACTTCCAAATTCTTCTTGAAAGTTTTTTTTTTAAATCACAGATCTGTAGGGCGCTTCACAGAAACAGGAAAAGATAACCATGACACTCTGGACCACAAAATCAGTGTTTCCTACAACTTGGCTACATGTCAGACTTGATGAAGAGATCTCCAAGTTTCAAATGCAGATCAACCATAATAGTTACTGAAAGACTTTTGATGCTCCCCAACTAATTAGGTTTAGGTTTAGGTTTCGTTTTATTTATATGCCGCCCTATTCCCAGCGGGACTCAGGGCGGCTCACAAACCCAAAAGGGGAAGGGAAACATAAGAACTACAAATAGAAGCATTTAAAATGACCAACAGACACACAATCGAGAGGGGAAGGGGAGCTCATCAACCCCAGGCCTGCCGACACAGCCAGGTTTTAACGGCTTTTCGGAAGGCCTGGAGAGAAGTGAGGCTCTGAATCTCTGCGGGGAGTTCGTTCCAAAGGGCCGGTGCTGCCACAGAGAAGGCCCTCCCCCGGGTAGTAGCCAGATGGAGGAGGCCTAATCTGTGGGATCTAATGGGCCTTTGGGAGGTAATTGGCAGCAGGCGGTCTCTCAAGTACCCAGGTCCAATACCATGAAGGGCATACTAATTGATCTTGCAGTCATGAAAAAGGGTTTAAGATATTTATTTATTTATTTTTATGTAGTTTTTAACTCATGTACAAGATAACAGGAATAGGAATAAACATGAATAAGAACACAGGAAATGGGTACAAATAAATGGGGACAGTTGGACAGAGTTGTTAGGCACACTGGTGTGCTTATGCATGCCCCTATTGACCTCTTAGGAATGGGGTGAAATCACGGTAGTCAGTTTAAGGTTAAAGTTATGGGGGTTTGAGGATGTAACAACAGAGACAGGTAATGCATTCCAGGCATTGACCACTCTGTTGCTGCAATTGAGTTTGGTAACACTAGTATCAGAATTATTAACTTCTATGCACTCAAGGCATGCTTGATGCCATTAGATCTATGTGCACAGGGGACCTTGGCTGGGTCTTCACTCATTAAAAAGCACAAATTTTATCAAGATGTGCTATTAGCAAGCAATGGCTCACAGACAAACTTACTTTAGATATTTGTGTAGAACAGCATAGAGTATAAGGAGTAGTAACTGATGGAAGCAAGCTGCAGGGTGCATGGCAACTACACTTAATCAATAGAAATTTGGATAAACACATTTACTGAAAAAGTAATCCTTCAATCATAAATAAATAAATAAATTTACAAGCTTGTACAATGGAAGCTGTCCCAGTTGAAGAGCTAAACTCTGTAGAAGCATAACACAAATATTCCAAATGAAAGTCATCATTTGGCTATTTATTTTTTCCTTCCCTGGGTTAGTTTTGTCTTTTTAATCTTAGCAACCTCTCAGAAATATTCTGTGGAAAATGACTGTGTATGGATGAAAACAAATATTACAAATTTCTTGGAACTTAATTCCTAAGACCAAATAGGTAGATAGGGCATCTCTGAAATTCTCATTGTTTGAGGAAACAAGCAGAGGTGGGTTCCTACCGGTTTGGACAGGTTCAGCTGAATAGGTAGTAACTCAGCCTGCCATGCCCCTGAACCGGTTCTATTGGCAGTTCTATCAGAATTTTTTTACTACTGTGCATGAGCACATAGTGCACAATCAAGCGTGCATATGCCTGAAGCATGTCCCTGAGTGAACCAGCAGTAGCAGAAGCTGGAACCCACCCCTGGAAACAAGGTAGTATAACATTACTAACATCTCACTCACAATTGATTTTGCCGAATATTTACATCAAGCCTCAGCCAAACATTGCCATCTTGGTTGTGATGGATTTTTTCCCAGGCTAGTCTAGGACGTCATGTGGGTTTTCTACTCTGTTAATGATATAAACCTGCTTAGCTTTCTCAGCTCAACAGATGGTTAAGTACTGAGCATTTCACAACATTCCAGTTGACTGTGGATTTTTTTTAGTGTGTGCCTCCAAGTCAATTTTTGATTCCTGATGGCTGCCTGGACTAACCCCTGTAACTTTCTTATCAAGGTTTATCAGAAACGGTTTGCCACTGTCTCCATTCTAGAGCTGAGAGAGTGTCCAAAGTCAGGCCTTGTGCTAAGACAGAACCAAAACTCAATATCTCCAGGTTTCTTGATTAATTGTCTAGCCACTATACCAAACTAGTTTTTGTTATCACAGTTGGCTATTGTGATAAACTTATATTTTTATAATAGAATAAAAGGGTTGGAAGGGACCTTGGAGGTCTTCTAGTCCAACCCCTTGCTCAGGTAGGAAACCATATACCACTTCAGACAAATAGTTATCCAACTTCTTCTTAAAAACTTCCAGCGTTGGAGCATTCATAACTTCTGGAGCTAAGTTGTTCCACTGACTCATTGTTCTAACTGTCAGGAAATTTCTCCTTAGTTCTACGTTGCTTCTCTCCTGGATTAGTTTCCACCCATTGCTTTTTGTTCTACCCTCAGGTGCCTTGGAGAATAGTTTGACTCCCTCTTCTTTATGGCAACCCCTGATATATTGGAACACTGCTATCATGTCTCCCCTAGTCCTTCTTTTTATTAAACTAGACATACCTAGTTCCTGCAACTGTTCTTCATATGTTTTAGTCTCCAGTCCCCTAATCATCTTTGTTGCTCTTCTCTGCACTCTTTCTAGAGTCTCCACATCTTTTCTACATCGTGGCGACCAAAACTGAATGCAATATTCCAAGTGTGGCCTTACCAGGGCTTTAAAAAGTGATATTTGCACTAAGACAATCCTGGGGAGAAAAATACCACCACCTTATGCGTAGAATCATGCTTGGATTGCTATGTCTTTACTACCTTGCAACATTTTTTTTTACAGTTGCCTGTTTGACTCAGAAATGTGAGCTCAAAAAAAAAAATGCAAGGAGCTGGAATCATAATTGTGCAGATCTGACTTTTGTAGAAAAGTTATTAAGCTGTTGCTGGTTGATATTTGGAAGAAGAAGAAAAAATAGTTACTGCATGCCACCTCTGAGAACCTGCAAGTGGAGCTGACAATTGTTTAGGATTGTAATTCCCTAGCAGGCTTTGACCAGCTCAGGAGGGAAGCCTTGCCTTGTTTGGATGACATTCATATGATATTGCTTTTCAAGACACAGCTAAAAAGGGCTGGCTCCCCCTCCCTTCCTCCCTCTACTCTGTTTACTATAGTTGCTGTCCCTGATCCATTTAGAGGATCCCGTGTAGTAGCAAAGATGGAATGACAAGACTGTTTTGGTCAAAAGATGCATGTCGGTCTGAGGTCAGAGCACCACACACCCAAATAAAGAAAGATGCCTCTGCCAGGACTTTAGTTGATTGCCTGAATGTCAAGGCTTCCATTACAGCAGATGGAGAGGCATGGAAGAGATTTGGGGGCGGGGAAGGGGGGGGAGAGAGGAGAGGAAAGCGGCAAGATAGCTGACGTGCCTCAGCCTCCTGAGAGGGGGAGGAGGGGGATGAAGAGGTTGGAAGTTACATGGGCTGGGTTGTCCTCCAACAGAACTCTGTTCTCTGGCTGCTGGAATTTGGGATCGGCAGTATCCCACAGTGCAAGCAAAGGGAGACAAGCTGCATGGAGCCAGGGATGTGCCTGGGAACTCTGGAAAACAATAGCAGCAGCCTGCCTGAGGGCAGCTTCTGAAAATTAAGTGGTACCGTGGAATTTTGCAGAGTCTGCAAGAGACAGAGAGAGAAAGAGAAAGAGAGGGAAGGGGAGAGAATGAATCTCACAATTTCTCATGCTTCTCTTGCCAGACTGGTATTCTGCATCTTCCAAGTGTTCGGCTCCACTTTGCCTTCTTTTTCTTAGAAGCATTGCCATCTCTGAATTTTCTATAACCATTCAGAAGAGGCTCTGAAGGCATGCTTAAGAGCAGTGTTTCCCAACCTTGGTGACTTTAAGTCCTGTGGACTTCAACTCCCAGAATTCCCCAGCCAGCTCTGCTGGCTGGGGGATTCTGGGAGTTGAAGTCCACAGGACTTAAAGTCACCAAGGTTGGGAAACACTGCTTAAGAGCACTCTGGCATAGTACAGCTAATCCTCAACTTACAACCATTTTTATAGTAACCGTTTGAAGTTATAACGGCACTGAAAAAAGTGACATATGATCATTTTTCACATTTACGACCGTTGTAGCATCCTCCTGGTCACCTGGTCAAAATCCGGATGCTTGGCAACTAGCATGTATTTATGACGGTTGCAGGATCACGCGATCCCCTTTTGCCACCGCCTGACAAGCAAAGTCCAGGAGGAAGCCAGATCCACTTAACAACTACGTTACTAACTTAACAGCTGCACTGATTCGCTTAATCACGGTGACAAGAAAAATCGTGAAACAGGGCAAAAGTCACTTAATGACTGCCTCACCCAACAGCAGAAATTTTAGGCTCAGTTGTGGTTGTAAGTCAAGGACTACTTGTAATCTGCAGAAATCCAGGAGAACTTTCCGTTCTGGGCTGTCAATGGCTTTTCGAGCACAAGGCAAGTGTCTCTGCCAATTCTTTGCCCTTCCCTTTGCTTTTAGGAAGGCGGTTGAAGGCAAAGAACAAGATGCACCTCCTTGGCCCTGTTTCCCTCATAGATCATGCACATTGTAAACACAGTGCTTCAGATTGTATTATTAAAATTTACAACTGGAGGAGTTTACGGCCAGTGTTGGGACTGGGCCAGGGTGAGGAGAGAGGTATGCATTAAGGGAGAGAGAGAAGAATCCTGAACCTGTTGATGGGAAAGCCATGATGGGAGATTGGAGGGTAAGAAATATGGATGCTTTTTTTTTTTTAACCAAGGCAAATTTAAACAGTGTTAACATTCCCCACACTTCTCTAAATAGTGAGAAGGCCTGAGGCACTGTTTAAGGAGATTTTTGAAGAAACGCTGCATGCTTTGGAATGTTTATTTTAAAAAATATATACACGAACAAGAGTGCAATTCCACTGACCCGCCCTCTGAGTCTGAAACTGGGCTCTGTGACATTTTGCTTTCCCTAATAGAGAAGCATCTATGGAAAACATTATCTCTCCTATTAGCTTCTTTATCCCTTTTCTTTATCCCTCCTATTAGCATCCAATAGGGACGTGGTGGCTGAGTGGCTAAGATGCTGAGCTTGTTGATCAGAAAGATCAGCACTTCTGCGGTTTGAATCCCTAGTGCCGCGTAATGAAGTGAGCTCCCGTTATTGTCGCAGTTTCTGCCAACCTAGCAGTTCGAAAGCATGTAAACATGCAAGTAAAAAAATAGGAACCATGTTTGGTGGGAAGGTAACAGCATTCCATGCACTTTGAGCGTTGAGTCATGCCAGCCACATGACCATGGAGATGTCTTCATACAGTGCTAGCTCTTCGGCTTTGAAACAGAAATGAGCACTGCCCCCTAGAGTTGGGAACAACTAGCACATATGTGTGAGGGGAACCTTTATTTTTACCTTTATTAGCTTCCATTGAAGAAATATGAGCAAACCACCAATAAGCAAACACTAAACCAGTTGCTTAACATAAAAAATGTGTCCTCCCTTTCATCCTAGAGGATTATCTTGTCCAGGAGGACTGGAGATTCAGATGCTAAACTCTTATCACAATCACAACACTAGCAAGCACATGAGAATCCTCACCTTTCCATTTCTCATCAAAAGGGTTTGATGGCGGAGAAGGAGAAGCCACGTCACGACGTTACAACATGCGGTCCCGATACTTTGAGACCGCCGTTGACACTTTTGCCGCTGGGGGGTCCTTGAGACCTAAACCATCCCATAGAGATGGTGATCAGGAAGACAAAGCCTTGCTGGTCTCAGGGATATCGCAAAATCCCCGATAGATCCAAGGGAAGTGCTTCAAGCCCGCAGTGAACAGGCAGTCCTTAGGCTGATGAAGTCAGGACGCTCCGGAAGGAAGGAAGTGAAAAGAGAAAGTGAGTTCATCTGGTGAGGTATTTTTTTCAATTTTGTTAGAGACTGCCTAAAGAAATGTTTCTTCAAAGCCAAATTGATCCTTAAACAAAAGAACTGAGTGGCAAAAATAATCGTAATGGGATCGCTGTGGAAAGTTTTTTTCCCTTTGTCATTGTAACTATTTTTTGTGGATTGAAATGCTCATCACACTCTCCATTTCTCCTCTTAAAGTGAATGGATTGATTTTTCTTCTTCTGCTTCTTGTTGCTTTATTTTTTGACTTCTGGATTAAAACCTTCTTTTTTATTTTAACAATTCTTCCTACAACTTGTTATTAAATCACACTAAAAGCAATCTAAAGAACTTTGTTTCCTACAGAAGGTGAAAATTAACTGCCAGTCAGAGTTTTTTGAAACAACAAATCTCTTTCTTTATTTGACTTTACTAACTTTGCAGCGGAAGGGTTTGCAACTTGTTTACAGAAACTGATTAAAAACCAAGGGCACAAACTGTTTTTACCTGTGAAAACAGTTTGTGCCCTTGGTTTTTTATCAGCGAAAGAAAGGAAGGTTTTGGTTTTGGCAGAGAAAGGAAGGAAGGAAGGAAGGAAGGTAGGAAGGAAGGAAGGAAGGAAGGGGGAACAGAACCCTTCCCCTTTGAAGAGCATAAAAGAACTTGTGTTTAAATCAACTTAAAATAAAAGCTAAGAGAGGCCTGGAAGACTAGACGCAGTCATTATTAGTTTTTTTCTTTTTCTTTCTGTCTCTCATGTTTTGGAAACATGGGTCAATACTTAGATGAGGAAACCTTAAAATTCCAAAATATCTTGGCTGGAATTCAAAATCTATTGGAAGGATATGGGAGAATTGAGAAGAAGCTGGAAAGACTAGTCTTCCTCACAGCAAAAGATGATGGAGTTGGAGCCCCCAAATTAAAGGGGAGAATGAAGATATAGAAGATAAAGATAAGACAATAGATGAATTTATTAATGGAGCAAATGTGGTTGAAAATGGAAAGGGAATGTGGAAAAGGGAATTTGACGAATTGGAGCTCTACCCCAGATTCCAGGACAAAGAAGAGAAAAAAATACTAATGATGATAGACATAGGAAGAGAATTTTTTTCAGAAGCAAGATTGACAAACAAAGAGAAGTTAACTTTAGTAGTAACTGGTGGGCAAGGAGATTATCTGAGAGACCCTTCAAGCAACAAAGTGCTGAGAGAAGATTATAAAAACCTTATAAAGGAGATAAAAAGAAGACTGACTCCACAATTGGCAAGAGAGATAAGACTGTTTTGTTACTGGAAAGATACAGGTTGACAATGAAAGTTGGTAATAAAAAAATTAGTTTTTTTAATTATTGATGATTAATAAGTAGGAACTTTGTAACTCCTAGATTGTTTTAGATTGCTATTAAATGTTTACTCGTTAACTATTAATTAACCATAAACAATAATAATGAAATGATAATGGATACAGCGTAATGATATATACATGTATTGACAATTTAGTGAAAGAAATTTGGATATAAATTGTAAATTGTGACTTGGGAAAAAGACCTATAAATTTTATTAACAAATTTTCATTTAGATCTTGTTATAAAGGTGTAAGGTTTTTTTTGGGGGGGGGGTGATGAGAGGAGATGGGGCATAAATAGTAAATGATTTTTGGCCAATTATAATAACAAGGAAATGTTAATGGTCATTGTTTAACAATATATACATGCTATAGTATTGGCAAAAGTAACTTAGATATACATTTTAGTCAGTGAGTTGGAAAAAAAGGGGGGGGGAAGGCTTAGAAACTTTATTAATTGACTTTTACTTAAAAGATGCTATAAAGGTGTAATGTTATTAGAGGATTTTTAGAAATAGCTAATGAATGCCATTATGTGGTTGTGTCTTTAAGTATGAATGATTTGAGATAAAAGCATGTTCAAATAATTGTAGTCAAATGAGAATTGTGGTACATTGATAGTAAGATATACAAAGATTTTTGACTTATAGTGTATAATCTAATATGAACTATAAGTAATGACTGTGGAAGAAATGCATGAAAGTTATCTGTAACCAATCAACATGCTTTCTACAAGATGTAATGAAGGATGATTCTTTTTTTGTGTGTGTTTTTGTTCAATTAAAATAAAATATTTTTTTTTAAAAACAGAGTTTGATGGCCCAAATGTCATGGGGCTCTGATTGTAAATGCCACGTTTGTATCAAATGCTGCAAGGCAAAAAATAAAATAAAATCCCAAATGGTGGCCAGTTCAATCAGCCAAAGTTCATACTTGTCTCTTAGGCAAAGGGAATGGAATGTCAAGCCGATCGGGCTTCGGCTGCCAGGCAAAGAATTCCACCCTCTGTGTTGGAAACCTAGGTTGGATTTTAGCAACCTCAGGAGATAGATGGCATACCGACAACCCACATTTAGCTAACCCAACAGCTAAAAACAGCCAAAAGCCCGGCCAATGAATAAATATGTTCTAGACTGGACGCTATTGCATCCTACACTCTTCCCCATAAAATATTGCATGGGCACCTTGGGACATATTGATTTTGCCCTGCGCAGCAATCAAGCAGAAATGCCAGTTTTTTTTCTAATTGTGATAGAATTGAATTTTTTTTTAAAAAAAAAGTGAAATAAGTGTGAGTAGATTTTTATATAGATTTATGCCCTGCAATTACTCAAAGCACATTCCTGGGCTTAGCTTTCTTGGGTAGGGACAATAGTCTTGAATTTTGATTGCCTCACAAAGGCTGGCATTACACAACTTTGCACCACCACCACTCCTGTGGCCAGGGTGCTTGGCAACCTGCTAATACTTATGACTACTTGCCAAGTGCCCTGAGATGAATCAATTGCCATTTGCAATCTTCTCTGTTGGCTTTCCCAGAAAGTCAATAGAGAAGTGAGCAGAGAACGTTGCAAACTGTGGTCTCTTACCAAAGGACTCTCTCTTGTTGTTGGGAGCTGGCTGAAAGAGTTGCCTGAAGAGGAGAGCTGAACTCCTTTAACAGAGTACAGAAACAGAGCTGAAATCCTGAAAACTGCACTCCTTTCCTGTACCCACTGATCAATCAATCAGAACTGAGCTGGAAGGGACCTTGGAGGTCTTCTAATCCAACTCCCTGTTAAAGTAGGAGACCCTATAAAGTTTGAGTGAAGTGGCTGTCCAGTACTCTTCTTAAAAACCTCCAATAATGACAGGGGTGTGTTCCTGTACTAGATGGTATCAGTTTGCTGCACGCATGCTTTGTGGCCGCATGTTGCTTGCGCATATGCAGTTGACTGTAATTTGTTCTGCACATGCACAGAAATATGCTGGCCTGGGTCACTGGTGGTTCTGTGACCCAGGCCAGACTACCACTACCGGTTTCCCTGAACTGGTGCAAACCGGTAGAAACCCACCTCTAGTTATGGAGCAACAGTGGTGGGTTGCAGGCTGTATGCCCCGATATGTGCGTACCGGTGCCTGCCTAGAGCACTGGGTACCATTCCAGTATGGTGCTCCGGAGGGCCCACCTGCCCACCTGAGCTCCTTACCTATATTTGAGCTCTTCAGTGCTTCCGTGCACATTCACAGAGAGCACAGTTCCTGCGCAACGCTCCACTGAGCAGCTGGAGCATCGTGGAGGCATCGCAAGGGTTAAGAATGCATGTGTGTGCTGTGCATGAGTGTGCCCACGCTGCGCACATTCATGTGGTGGACACCAGGCCCCGTTGCACCATACCGGTTGCAATGGGATCCAGAACCCATCACTGTGGAGCAACCACACTTTCTGAAGGCTGAAGCTGAAGGAGTTCCCTTCTGGGCATAGAGGGGAGTGAACTCCTTTGGCAAGGTGCATAAATGAAGCTGAAATCCTGATGATTCCAATTCCATTCCTGCATCCTGCCAAAGGAATTCTTTACTGTGCATGGCAGGGGAGGGGAGGGAGAGGAGGAGATAATTCCATTGGCAAGCAGCTTTTTCGGTCGACCTCCAAAGACGAGAGGGAGCCAAAATCCAATCAGAAAGTGGAGAAGCAGTGTAGTAAGATAAGGAGCCCTGGATGCCCCAGACAGGTTGGGAGTCCTAGAATAGGCAATGTGAGGGCTTTTGTTTTGTTTTTTGTTTACTCAAGGGACTGAAAATCCTGCTTGGATTTCAGCAGGTAGAATTTTCAGGTCCTAAGTAGAGCCTCTCAGGACCTACACCAACCCCTGAGGCATTCTGTGTCCCTTATCTGGGACTCCTTCCACTTAAGAACCCGCAAGATCACTTAACAATCACAACTGGGAGTGCCTAGATTGCTGTCATTGAGAGCAATCATGTGGGTATTTCAGTTAAAGACTGCTTCTCTCAGTGACTAACTTTCCAGTTCCAATTGTCATAAGTCAAGGACTACTATTCCTGTACTTATTTTATTTACTTTTGTTTCACTTGGTAGATCAGGGGTTTCTCATACAAAACCAATCAAGCAAAATGTGATATTAGCAAAGAGTGGCCTCATGCTACTCTGTATCTCTTTAAGGAGATTTCTTCTGACGAAGCATCTTCCAGTAGTATAGAGGAGGCAACCCATCCACCCTTGTATGCCTTTATGCAGGTTTCCCGGTATAAAGAAGATCCAATTGCTGCACTATTGACAGTTTATAAATGGATGCTTTCTATTCCTCTTTGTTGATGCACTTACCCCTCTGGTTCATTAGCTGGCTGAACAGAAAAAACAGCAACACCTTGTTAGAGGAATCTTTCACTGTCTGTAAAGAACTGCCCCAGGCTAGCCTTCTGTCAACACTCATGAGTGAGAACTTATCTTAAGGCTAATATACACTTTGATATACAAAAGAAAGTTGATCCACTGTAAGAAAAACTGTAAGTGAAAAGTCAGTTTCTGGTGGATATGCATCGGTAGGCATGTCATAGCTAAGCAAACCTTGCGTGCAACCATTTTTAACCCCATTGGTGTAGGAAAAACACTTGGCTTTGCATTTAAGAATAACAGAATAGAATTGTATACTGATATGCCACTCTTAAAGAACCTTGGTTCCTCTACTCCAGTGGTCTCCAAGCTTTCTGATTTTGCAGATGTGGGGGGGGGGAGAGAAGGGGATGGTTCAATGTGAGTAGTGGGACAGCTTGCATGAGTAGAGGGAAAGCACATGTGAGTGATGGGAGGGCATGCATGTGTGCATCTCAATTTGTACAAGTGGTGGGCATGCATGCACACTACTCGCACAAATGGAGCTGCATGTGTCCTCACCTGCTTCTTCCTCGGCCTGGCTCTGAATGGCCCATGGCCCAAGAGTTGGGGATTCCTGCTCTACTCCCTATCTGCTGCTTTGATTTGACTGGTGGGAGCTCTTCTTTTCCCCCTAAGATGCGGGGAAATTTACCAGACTTGAATAGTCTAAGTTAGTTGTTCACCTATATTTCATTTCAAGTCCCATTATTCACAGCCGGTGGAGTTGCTGGTCCATTTACTTCCATTTTAATGGGGATAGTGACTGTGGAACAAGAATAACAGTGAGAAAGCAAGTGATCTCAGGAACAACAACTGCTTTAACATTTGTTGAATGAGGGAGTCCATGATCAAAGTGATTTGGCCTATATGATTTTTAAGTCTCATAGAGAGTCTGCAGCCCAAGAAATAAATGTGGCTTACTGCTTACTCCCTTGCAAGTTTTCCCGGATTCCAATTTAATTAATGCAAAAGATTACTATGAAGAAGAATTACTTTAGAATTTTGGCTCTGCAGTTCTGGTTGCAAAGCTTCTCATGCTCCCTTGCTCTCCAGGGAGATTACATAAGGGCTTATAAGGAAAAGCCTAGCTCATGCTCCTTGAACCATATTACAGTGCTCCAATGTACATAAACATAAGTGTCAGATTTATTGTCTGAGCATTTGTATCCAGGGGCAGAGAAACTAAGCTTGTGCCCAACATTGTTGGGTCTCCCCTGCTGTCAACAGTCCAATCAAAGGTTGCTTACAGGACTGTTTCTTCCCAGTTGATGTAGCAGGAGGGACATACTGTGGGTACCATCAACCAAGGAGTATTGGCTGGAATGGCCTGGTAGGAGAGCTTTTTCTGCCATGGCAGCCACCTTCTGGTTTACCATGGCTCCAGAGATTGGTCCCAATTCTGCAGGCCTTCCATGGGGCCTTGAATATCTGGTGCAGTGCTCAAATCTGTGGGCCCCAGGTGCATGACTGAGCTAATATTCTGGCTATTTTGAAAACTTGTTTATGATTCTCCATCTGCCATTTTACTACTTTGTTTTGTATTAGTATACCACGAAGTGAATCATGTGCTGAAATGGGGGGAGCTAAATAAACTGATTTAATAAATAAATAAATAACACAGCAAGGCTGGCCTCTTAAATGCTTCTATATACCTTACAACGTACCTCTGCCTGCACTTTGGATTATGATAGAAATGCACCATGCATTTGCATCTGGGATCAAGAGTTGGAAAGGAGTATTACCTGGAAAGAGGGGGGGGGGACAGTAAAATTGTCAAAATGGCAGTGCAGCAGCATGGTGGATCATGGTCCCTTTGTATATGTGTATGATGTGAGTAGCTATACCAAAGAGTGGAACTGTGTGATCGTGCTGCCATGACCACTATCTTTTCTTTTTTTTAATTGCTCATTTGAATAGCAATAGCACCAGAGGTGGGATTTGGCCAGTTTGCACCTATTCGGGAGAACTTTCTAAGCAATTCAGAGAACCGATTGTTGGAAGAAATCTCTTTTTGTTTTTTTCCACTTTACAAGGCTAACCCTGTAAGGAAGACAGGAAGGAAACATTCTGGTTATTTTTAGCCTAATCTTTATTGCCCTACTTACAGAAACTGCTTCTCTGGTTAACCCTGTTACATTGTAACAGCTAAGGCGAAGGCCATCAACGTGAGTAATGTCAAGTTGGCCATGCCCACCAAGTCACATGACCACCAAGCACCACCTACCCAGATGGTCATTAGGGCAGAGAACCGGTTGTTAAATTATTTCTATTCCATCACTGAATAGCACTTAGACTTATATACTGCTTTACAACCCCTCTAAGTGGTTTATAGAATCAGCCTATTGCCCCCAACAATCTGGGTCCCCATTTTACCCACCTCGGAAGGATGAAAGGCTGAGTCAACCTTGAGCCTGGTGAGATTTGAATTGCCAAATTGCAGTTCACCAGCCAGCAATCAGCAGAAGTAGCTTGCAGTCCTGCATTCTAACCACTGCGCCACCACAACTCATATTGGATGCCAATAAATTATTATCTTGAGTATTTTATAACTGGAACATATTATGTGAATGATTTATGATTAGCTTTTGTTACAGCTCAGACATTAAGTTTAATTGGATTAAGAGGCTTTTTTGGTTCCAAAGTCCGGCAGAGTCCTTGCCATCTGGAAACCTTAGTTTATTTTATTTCATTTAAACATCTACTCTGCTCGCATCCCAAAGGGATAGTATAAGTGTTGTCTGGGCTTCTTGTGGGCCTCCACCCTAAGGGGAACCTTATCCTGTCTTTATTTACATAATCTAACATTAAACAAACATCCCACTGACTGAATGATGCCAGAACTGAAGATTTTTTATCCCCACCCATTACCATCAACTAAATCATCACAGATCTCTCCCCAGCCTATGCTGACAGCTGATTCAATGTAAGAAGCAGAAAGACCACGGAAGGCTCTATTGAAACGATGCTGCCTGTGCACTGTCATGGGTGGGAAGCCATGCAGATAGCCTGTTGCGTAAATGTATAGGGAGCATCTTGAGATGCAGCAAAACAGCCAAAAACCATCTCCAAAATGGAATCTCTGAGCTACCAAGACATTATCCAGAACATCACAGCAATAAATCAGGAAGTCTTTTGCATTCTTTGTTTGTTTTGTGGACTAAAAAATGTTTAATTTTGTGCGGCAACCTTTGCACAGATCCCATAAAACAGCAGCCACAAAAGAAAGTGTCATTAAGTTCCAAAAGCAACACAGAGTCTCTTGACAGGGACAGGGACTTGCAAGGCTGTACCTTCAAGGGGGATCGAACTGTTGCCAATGGCCATACTATGTTGGGCAATGTGGAAGTTTTACTTCAATATCTGTGAATGGCATTCTTTAGTCAAATCTGACATGCCTGTTGTTTGGCAATTACTTTCCGCTCCTTTCTTTGTTCCAGAAGTAACAAAAATGCTTTCTTTATTTGGAAACTATCAGCCTCCCTGGGTAAGCCAGACAGGAAACATGACTAGAACAGGGGTGTCAAACTTACCACATCATGGCAGCATCACATGATGTATTGGGACTTTTTCTCCCTTTGGTAAACCAGGCCTGGGTGTAGCCAGCACGTGACCCATCGGGCTCGCCGGCCACAAATTTGGTAGCCTCAGACTAGATGAATGAAATCTAATTTATTATAAAGCTACGTTAACAGAATCTGGCAAGTCTGAAAATACAAACTCCATGAACTTCTAACTGCTTGATCCATTAGGGTGAGTCCTTCCTGAGCTTCTTCTTCTGACCGTTAAGTTGCTAGGGTTTCTTTCCTGTCTTGTCTGACTTTTTCCTAGGCAACCTCTCTTCCCGCTTTTCCCCAATGTCATCCACATATTGTATTATGTCAACTCTTTGAAATGGTTTCATTTCCAATAAGACAAGGCATGAATGATGGACATTCAAAATTTTCTTCCAAAGTTTGCAGATTGAGTAGTTGGGTTGACAGTTTCTCCAAATTCTTCTGGGGCATAGGAAAGTATCGAAGCATTTCTCAAAAACAGAACAGTTCCTTATCAGAAGCAATAACAGTGATTTCCAGTGAGTGGAAGGTTGTGTTCTGCTCCAACAGTTTTCTTGAGTACGTCAGCATTATTTGTAGCACACACATAGTCTATAATCCCCTTTTGAACACAGACCACAGCACAACAAAACAAATGTCAGGATGATGACCAAACAAGTATTGATACTTATTCTGTTACCTCCAGTGAACTTAAAAAAATATTAGTGAAGTCCCACTTCAGAGGCAATTTGCAAATGCATAACAATTCCCTGGTTGGCTCGATGATTGCATACAACATTCAGAATCATAGTCTGACTCAGACAGATAATGTCTGAAGAGAGCCTCATGATGCACAATAACGTGAAATTATCCTCCCAGATCTGCCCATTGTTTTTATTTTGGAGGAAGAGGAAAGGAGGATCTAGCTGCTATTCTTAAATATGTTTTTTTCAATATATTGTACTGTCGCTTCTATTAGTATTTTTTTTTAAAACAGTAACATTCTGCTAAAGAAATGGAAAACTACTGCATTACTATCTAATGGACACACAGGACAGCCTTAAGCTACAGAAATCCCTAAAGAAGTTGGATCCAAGCTTCTAATTAAATCTCTGGGTGGATAGGATTATGGGAATGATATTGATGTTGCCGTCTTTACTTTAGTGAATATATGCATACTCACACACATGAACATACAATATCAGCACATTATTAATCTTGAATCTATCCTACTGTATCCACCTCTCTCTTTGAACATACACATTTATAACAAAGTGGCCCACTCTGTAATAAATTTGCTGGATGAACATTTCCTCTGCAACATTTACAAAAAACAGTTTATGGGTGCAGTTCAGTCTAGCTGAAATGCTGTAGCAGACTTTTCCAACATTTTGGTCTCCAGATGTGGCTGAGATGTGGTTCGAGCTGAAGTCCAACACTTGTTTGAGATAAATAGGTTGGGAAAAGCTATGTGGCAGGATGTGGTAGCAATCCTACCACAATTGTGGAAACAGTTGGCTTTCACAATGACAGATATGTTGCTAAAATACTATGCTAGTATACTTGAGACACAAAAACAAAGTATAGCAAAAGAAAGATCATACTTGTACCATAGTTTCTGCTGTTTACCGAGCTCAGACACAAAAATCCCCCTTCCAGCTAGGTCAAGTAGAAGATGATGAAAAAATAGCTGGACCACTGCTGACCTTATTATGCCCATTTATTTATGACCAAGCATCGAATGTGACCTGACGCAACCATCTCTGGTTTATAAGTTTCACCTAGACAAACTCTTGATAGAGTTACATTTCTCTCTCCCAATGTCAAACAGATTTATTGATACTGTGGTGGTAAGAAGTGAGAAGAAAGGGCACTTTGCTCACAAAGGGAGCTCTCTGAACCCAAAGTATGCCTCCTACAAACCTGTGTCTTTGCCTAAAACAATATTCCAGTGTAAAGGTTAAGATATTGGAATGGCACTAAGGAGACCCAGGTTCTAGACATCTCTCAGACATGGACTTTTCGGACTGACTCTAGGTCAGCCGCTCTGCCCAACCTACCTGACAGCATTCTTATTATGGAGAAAATAGCAGGATGGCAATATATTGAGTTCCTGTATGAAAAATGTGATACTAACCTAATAAAATAAATGAATAGGTAAATATTTCCAAAACTACAAACCTCAGTTGCTCCAGGCAACTAGATAATTATAGGAAATGTTGGGAATTTTATTTCAACGTGAAGAGGGGCCAAGATCCCCTGTGTTGGCCTTGAAACAACACATATTTAAATTCTATCCCTTTTCTTTGAAAAGCAGTACTAGGACATATACCCTGTATAAGAAACTAAGGGAGGGAAGAGGTATTTGGTGAGTTTATCTAACTTGATGGTTTTTCATATTTGACTATATGTTAAGGAATTTCTTTTCTTTTCTATTCTTTTCCTTTTCCTTGATATGTATTATTTTAGCGCTTTTTTCTGCAACAGCAGGAAAATGGTAAGTTCCCATCTCCAATATGAACAAACTTTCTAGCATGTTACTCCATCCAGGGTGACTTCTGGCCAAGCTCTTCATTTTGACTTCCAAGACTGTAGCCTTGTCCACTTAAACATACAACATTGCGTAGATCAGCTAAACAAAGAACAGATGGAGGAAGGTCCTTGACAGCCTGTCTTATGCATATGTAGGGGACGTTGACCAAGATTTTGAACGTGAGAATCAAGGGACTTACAAGAACTCTTTGATTCTCATATACAGATTGGTGAAGAGTATAGAGAACTAGAGTTCGTCCAGCAGTATCTTTGAATTAGAAAAAAAGCCAGCTGAACTGAGATTATTATCAGATGTTTCATTTGGAAACTGAGCAAATTCTTCTGCAACAGTTATTAAACAGATATGCTTCCCCAAATCATTCACAGTTGAAAAATCCAGAGTAACTATCCGGATGAAGTACTACAGAAATATCTAACTGAGTGCACTAATAATGAGACAAAGATTCTTCTGGGCATGGCGTAGCAAAAAACAGATGAGAGAGAAGAACTAATAATGAGACACAGATTCTTGTAGGCATGGCATGACAAGAAACAGGTGAGAAAAGAATGTGTTAACAATGCCTGTGGGAGGGCACCCCTGTGAAAGGTGAATGGGTGATAAAGGGAGCTAGCTTTCCTCAAGCACATGCATATAACATTTTCATAAAAAATAGTAAATAAAGGTACGAGGCTGGAGCGTACGAGGTACAGAGCCCAGAAGGGAAGGCAAGGAAGTAAAATTACAAAGAAGAAAATAAAATTATGTGATACTTATGGGATGTATCAAATCAGTTTAATATTTTCTGAATTATGTTTATTCCCCTTCTTATGAACCATAGATCAATTAGAAGAATCTTTCACAAAAAAAGAGTATACTGTAAAACACAGTCTGCAGACGTCCAGATGATTGTTAGAAGATGGTAAAGAGAGCCAAAACCAATCTCTTTGTTGCCGTCTAATGGCTATCCTGAATTTTTCAATCAATCCCTCCAAGTCATAAAAAAACAAGAACTGAGAAACTGCAGAGGTAACTGCAAAAGCCATTAAGAACACTTCTCAACCATTTTTCCAATGACGAGGAGGTCCTTTTATGCAGCCATATTGCTGAAATGGAGTTCTCCAGTTGTGGTTAATAGCAGAAGTGGGTAAAGTTCTAATCAATCATCTTGAAATATCAGCAGTTGCCAGCAAATATCCCCAAATATCTCCCCACATTGCTTAGAACACCATAGTTTTGTGGCTCTTCATTTTTGTCTTGAGACGATTATCTTACAGAAAGAACAGTACCTTTCTATTAGCATATTGCAAGTCAGATTCTTGTGGCAGTATGTGTTTCTCTTCTGGAATCAGATAGGCAAGCTGGGTTAGCACAGTGGTTAGAATGCAGTACTGCAAACTAATTCTGCCAACTTCCAGTAGTTCGATTTTGATCAGCTCAAGGTTGAGTCAGTCTTTCATCCTTCTGAGGTCAGTAAAATGAGGACTCAGATTGTTTTGGAAAATCTTCTGACTCTGTAAACTTCTTAGAGAAGCTGAAAATGCTACAAAGTGGTATATAAGTCTAAGTGCTATTGCTATAGGTAAAAGAAATCAGAAGGGAAGTTGCAAGAATCACGGCTGCATGGAAGCTTATCCAAAAATTGGCATATGTGCATGGGTCAACAACAGTGGTGGGTTATTGCCGGTACACCCCAGTACGGGCATACTGGTTCCTGCTGGGAGCACTGGGTACCGTTCTGGTATAGTGCTCTGGAAGGCCCACTTACCCGCCTGTGCTCCTTGCCGGTATTTGAGCTCTTCGGGCTTTTGCGCATGCGCATGGAAGTACAGCGCCTGTGCGATGCTCCACTGAGCAGCTGGAGCATCACGGAGGCATCACAGAGCATCACAGGTGACAAGTACGCATGCCTGCGCTGCACACGTATGCACACGCATGTGGTGGACGTCGGGCCCTGTAGTACTGTACTGGCTGCAACGGGATCTGGAACCCACCACTGGTCAACATGGTAATGCAGAGATGACCACAGAGGGAAGATAGAGGTATATGCATTTGATAACAGGCCCAGTGAAAAGAAATTGAGAAAGAAGCTCTTTTCTAGGGTAATGCAGATTATACTAGAGCTGAATTATATGTTTGTATATGTGTATGTGTGTTTGTGTGTGTATGTGTTGGTAGATGGGTGTGGGTTTGGATGTAGGTGTTATATAATTTTTATCATACCTCCTTTCTGATGCCCATCAAATTACTCGAGACTATAATTTCTATCCAGCATGGATATTCTACAGTTTGTAGAAGGCTATGAGACGCTACTATCTCTTTCTCTTCATTATATTTCGTTTAATCTTTATGTTTTATTGATTTGATTGTACTTTCTTTGTGTGATGGTTGTGATCTGCCCAAAGTTGTTGAGAACCAGGCAGCGTTCAAGTTTAGTAAAGTATTGTTATTATTTTCCACTCAATTATATATGGTCCTTCTCTGTTTGATTTTCTTCAGCTTTAAAAAAATGAAAAGAAATCTGGCACTGTTTTAAGAATATCGCTGTCAGTACAGGTTTTTAAGAAATATTTACCATTGAGTCTACACACTAGGGAGCAGATTTTATTTTCAGAGGCCCAATGTAACTGGAATGGAATATGGCTAGCCTAACTCCCCTTCCCTGAGAAAAAATAACCATTGCTATCTGAAGCTAGATGAACATCATTTCTATCTGTAACCTTTACAAAATAGTACAGGCCTTTTGGTGACGTGGTGGCTCAGTGGATAAGATGCTGAGCTTTTCGATCAGAAAGGTTGGCAGTTCAAATTCCTAGCACTGCATAATGGAGTGAGCTCCTGTTACTTGTCCCAGTTTCTGCCAACCTAGTAGTTTTAAAGCAGGTAAAAATGCAAGTAGAAAAAAATAGGAACCACCTTTGGTGGGAAGGTAACAGCGTCTCGGGTGCCTTTGGCATTTAGTCATGCTGGCCACATGACCGCGCAGACATCTTCAGACAGCGCTTGCTCTTTGGTATTGAAGCGGAGATGAGCACTGACCCCTAGAGTCTGGAATGACTAGCATATGTGCAAGGGGAACATATGCTAAAATACCATCAATATGCGGACGATACGCAATTGTATCTGTCCGCCCCGTGCCAACTCAATGAAGCGGTGGACGTGATGAACCAGGGTTTGGAGGCCGTTAGGAACTGGATGAGTGCTAACAAACTGGTACTCAACCCGGATAAGACCGAGTGGCTGTTGTGTTTCCCCCCCAATAATTTGGCTAATATACCAACGCTTAGGCTGGGGGGTCAAATTTTATACCCCTCAGATAGGGTCCGCAACTTAGGAGTCCTCCTGGACCCACAGCTGACTTTCGATCACCAGCTGTCAGCTGTGACCAGGGGGGCATTTGCCCAGGTTCGCCTGGTCCGCCAGTTGCGGCCCTACCTAGACCGGGGGGCTCTCACAACAGTCACTCGAGCCCTTGTGATCTCTAGACTGGAATACTGCAATGGGCTCTACATGGGGTTGCCCCTGAAGTGCATCCGGCGACTGCAGCTAGTCCAAAATGCAGCCGCGCGAGTGATAGTGGGCGCACCGCGGTTCGCCCACGTTACACCTGTCCTCCGCGAGCTGCATTGGCTGCCTGTTGGTCTCCGGGTGCGCTTCAGGATACTGATGACCATCTTTAAAGCACTCCATGGTAGCGGGTCTGGGTACTTGAGAGACCGCCTTCTGCCGATTACCTCCCTAAATCGACCAATTAGATCGCACAGACTGGGCCTCCTCCGAATTCCATCTGCCAGTCAATGTCGACTGGCGACCACACGGAGGAGAGCCTTTTCTGTTGCCGCCCCGACCCTGTGGAACGAGCTCCCCATGGAGATCCGTACCCTCACCACTATCCAGACCTTCCGCGCAGCCCTCAAGATCTGGCTCTCCCAGCAGGCCTGGGGATAGGTTTCCAATTACCCGCCCGAGTGTTTGATCGCTGAATGAAAGTTGTGTTTTATTATTTTTTCTTTGTGCACATATTGTTTTGTTTTTGACCTTGCACCCCCCTCCCCTGTGGTTGTAAGCCGCCCTGAGTCCCCTCAGGGAAAAGGGCGGCATATAAATCCCAATAAAACCTTAAAACCTTACCTTAGAAGGCTTTTTTCCAATTTTCCATTGACAGGGTGTTGTAACTATACAGAATTTATTAGTCAGGGCAACTTCCATCTAACCTGGTTTGAATCTAGAATCTGTTTTCTGACTGATCATTTTTGAAATTAAGGTAAGTATTTGGTGAGTTGGAAATCTACTCCCCAGAGCAAACAGTTGGGGACTTTTTTTGGCCCATTCACTTTTGGGACTCAAGCCTCATAGATTTGATCTTTTTTGGTTTGTTTTTAGCATAAAATAAAGTTTTATTCTCATTTGGCCTAATAAAAGTATTGCATACATGCACTATTCATTTAATTATCAAATGTTCTCTCCATTGACAGGTAATATTGAATTTTCCTCAGAAAATCAGTTAATACTCTTATGTGAACTTTGATTCATCAAGTC
Organism: Thamnophis sirtalis; assembly: GCF_051295495.1. Classification (NCBI taxonomy): domain Eukaryota; kingdom Metazoa; phylum Chordata; class Lepidosauria; order Squamata; family Natricidae; genus Thamnophis; species Thamnophis sirtalis. Next base: position 117,338,437 of record NW_028261383.1, read on the forward strand.
AGATATAGCCCATAAGTCATGTTGGTTGTGTTATAGTTATCATTTCAAAACTGCAAAAAAAAAAATGCAGACAATCTCTGTGCTGTCAGGTTGTGGTTTTCTGGATATTTTGTAACCCACATCTATCTAATAACTTTATTTGTTCATCAATATTTGTGCAAAACTTAAATATAGTCATCAAAAGTTCAACAAACAACTGAGGTACTCAGAATGATTTGCCTTCTTCCTTCAGACTAGTTATACCATGCTTAATTCTGTCTTATTTGGAATTACAAAATCCTACTCTTGTCATAATATAACAATTATCCATTCTAACACTTTCTCTCTTCAGATCTGGATTATTTGACATCCCTTCCTAATGTTGTGTCTTAGACCACTCAGAATCCAATTTTATCTCCAGGGAGACTATCCCATCCTCTTAAATATGTAATTTTGCTTTCAGATTAGTAGATGTGCTTCCAAAAACCCTTCTGTGTTTGTGTAGCAGATCTAATTGTGCTCTCAGTATGATTATATTATATTGCTGCGTTTCCTAACTCAGTTTTCAGGTATTCATTAACTGTCCTGTAAGCTGACTTGGATCTGGAAAATCTAAGAGTTTGAATAAAGAGCTTCAATATAAACAACCACCACCGTATGAACTGAATATTACTACCTGTCAAGCAATTATCTGAAGATAGAATTTACACCTAGATTTTCAATAGCAAGAACATAAAAATATTATAATTTCAGCTAAATGTTATATAGAGCAGTTTATCAGGTTCTGAAGGGTTAATGAAAACAGTCAAACACAACAAAGCACTAAGGTGATGAATAAATTGTCAGAGCTGCCACCCTGTGCTTCCCATCACTTTTTATAGTTACATAAAAAGATAAACTGCACCCACATGTGCGCACACCCATCACCTTATGACCCAGAAAAAAAACCACCTGGCAATTAATTATGGATTGTTAGCTTTGTAGCTTCTTCAGCTTGTGGAGGAGGGAAGGTGAGTCTTGGCAGCTGGCCCAGTATTCTCCCCTGAATGGCAGCTCCAGGCCTCTGGGCTGGCTGGACCTGACATGCGGGCCCCTACACAGAGACAGAATCTGGGGAGCTAAACATTACAGTCAGTTAGGAGTCGAAGGACCCCTTTCCCCTAGTTTTGTGGGATGTCTGTGGTGGAATCTCGCTACCAGGTGGGGTGCCCTACAGTCCTTGCTATGAACCCAAGATGCCTCCAACAGAGGATACAATACAATACAATACAATACAATACAATACAATATAATACAAAACAATTGCAGAATTGGAAGGGACCTTGGAGGTCTTCTAGTCCAACCTCCTGCCAAGGCAGGAAACCCTATACCATTTCAGACAAATGGCTATCCAGCATCTTCTTAAAGACTTCCAGTGTTGGAGCGTTCACAACTTCTGGAGGCAAGTTGTTCCACTGATTAATTGTCCTAACTGTCAGGAAATTTCTCCTCAGTTCTAAGTTGCTTCTCTCCTTGATTAGTTTCCACCCATTGCTTCTTGTTCTACTCTCAGGTGCCTTGAAGAATAGTTTGACTCCCTCTTCTTTGTGGCAACCCCTGAGATATTGGAACACTGCTATCATGTCTCCCCTAGTCCTTCTTTCTATTAAACTAGACATACCTAATTCCTGCAACCGTTCTTCATATGTTTTAGTCTCCAGTCCCCTAATCATCTTTGTTGCTCTTCTCTGCACTTTCCATAAAATAAGGTATTGTTACTGTCCCCTGTGCTACCTGGAATCTAGTATATCTTGCACTATATAGTGTTGTTCCCCATCTACAGTAACCGGGACTAGCAGATGTAGCACGTCTCCTCTGATATCAGACGCCTGGATTGATCGGAGCAGACTGCAGTGAAAGACTGGATGTGTTTTCCCCAATAGAGGGGGGAGTCTTAGCTGCACTGTGACTGGTTAATAACTCGCATGATTGGGAAAGGCCCAATGAATTTGGGCCCAAGTTTCTTACATGGCAATGGCAGTCTGAGATATTTAGTGGAGAGGTATACCCTCTGGCCTATGTGTAAAGGTCCTTGTGCCTTCTGCCTTTTAGTGGCACTCTTTTTATATGTGGCAAAAGACATAACACATCCCTCACCACTTTCCAAACTTTTTGCATCCAGGCTATCCACTCCTGTGAGATCGTGTCATTTGGGTGCACTTGAGGACACTCTGGAATTGGGATGAACTCCTGCCCTGTAGCCACATGAAATGGGGTAAACCCTGTACTTTTGTACACTGCATTGTTATATGCAACTTCTGCAAAGGGGAGGAGTTCAGCCCAATCGGTTTGTTGGTACTGGACATAACATCTCAAGTAGCACTCCACCATCGTGTTTGCACGCTCTGCCGCACCATTCGTCATGGGGTGAAAGGCTGTACTAAGTCCCTGTGAAGGCACCACCATTGCCACGAATCTACGCCAGAACCAGGCAGAGAATTGCACTCCCCTGTCTGAAATTATCCTTTTGGGCATGCCATGGAGTCTATAGACATGGGCAATAAACAGTTTGGCCAGCTTCCTAGCAGATGGAAGGCCGGTACATGCTACAAAATGAACCTGCTTGGAGAACAGGTCTATTATCATCCAAATGACCTTGTTCCCTTGGCTGTCCAGTAAATCTACAATGACATCCATGGCTATCTGTTCCCATGGCCAAATTGGATCTGCCACCTGCTGTAAAACACCAGGAGGCCAGTCAGGCCGGGCCTTCATGGTAGTGCAACACAACTCTTTGCATATTCCTCTGTGTCCCTCTTCATGTGGGGTCACCAGAACTGGTGATTTACTAAATGCAGAGTCTTGAGGAACTCAAAATGTCCAGCCGAATGAACATTGTGGCAGCGCCCCAGCATGGCCACTTGTATCACACTTGGTACATATAACTTTGACCTCTTCCAGGCTGTCCTCTTGCTGCCCTCTTGCTGTATTAACAAAGTTTGATTTTCTTGAAACCACTGGTCCATTGGGAATGCTGCTTTGATTGCTCTGGAGAAGTTCTCCCCCTGGGCATACAGGTTTGTTGCCGGTGGGGCCTGTTGAGTGGCTAACACCCTAGGTTGTGAGGTTGGGATGATATCCTCACTAGATCCTCCCTTTTATTGTGATACTGTGATTTGCGAAAGAGGGCATCAGCTGAGAAGTTCTTGCCCCCCCGGTATATATTTTAATTGGAAGTTGAATCACCAAAAATATAAGGCCCATCTAACTTGTTTTGACAATCTTTGCGGGCCTCCAAATTCTTGTGGTCCAACCAGACCTTGAAGGGTATCCCTCCTCACTTCTAGTAAATGTTAACAGGGTCCACTGGACCGCAAACGTCTCCTTCTCCCAAATGGGCCAGTTGCGTTTGGTCCCTGTCAACTTCCTCGAGGTGTAGGCACATGGCTGTAGGACTCCTTCATTGTTCTTTTGCAAGAGGACTGTGGCCACTGCAACATCACTGGCATCTGCCTGAACCACAAATGGCTTAATGGGCTCTGAGTGTTTCAATACTGGTTATTGTGCAAACAAGGACTTCAGATGCTCAAACGCTTGCTGACATGCTGTTGTCCACACAACTGGGCTTCCTGGTCAAGGGTTTGTTGTGAGATGTTTGGTGCATAAGAGGTTGGTTAGTGGAAGGGTCACTTAAGCAAAGGACAGGATGAACTGGTGATAGAAATTGTCAATCACCCATCACCTTGTGACCCAGAGCAAAAACCACCCGGCAATTAATCATGGATTTTTAGCTTTGTAGTTTATTCAGCTTGTGGAGGAGGGAAGGTGAGTCTTGGCAGTGGCCCAGTCTTCTCCCCTGAATGGCAGCTCCAGGCCTCTGGGCTGGCCGGAGCTGACACAGTTGAGTTCTAAGAGCCTGTTTGTACTTCTCTTAAAAGGGGACAGAAACAAGCAGATATCATGAAGGGTAAATCCTATGAAATCAGCTGACCACTGGGCTACCTAGAGGCATCACATATATAGAATCCATATTGCTAATTTTAACAGAAATATAATAATTCAAAAATCACACATGCTTAGTTGTATAGAGCAGTAGTCCCCAACCCTGGGTCCATGGACTAGCACTGGTCTGCAGCATTCCAGAAACTGGGCCACACAAACAAGTGAAGGTCCATCTGCAGAATGCAAGCAGCAAGCAAAACCACGCCCCCTCTTGTTCTCCATGGAATTGGTCCTTGGTGCCTAAAAGGTTGGGAGCCACTGGTATAAAGCACATGTCTGGAAATTCCTGGTAAGGTTTTGAGATAAAATATGTACATTTTTAGGGATGCAGAGGCTCGGTGACTAAGATTCTGAGCTTGTCGATCAAAAGGACAACACTTCGGCACTTCGAATCCCTAGTACCGCATAATGGCTGTTACTTGTACCAGCTTCTGCCAGCCTAGCAGTTCGAAAGCACATAAATAATGCAAGTAGAAAAATAGGGGCCAGCTTTGGTGGGCAGATAACAGTGTCCCATGCGCCTTCAGCACTTAGTCATGCCAGCCACATGACACAGATACATCTTCGGACAGCGCTGGCTCTTCAGCTTTGAAACAAAGATGAACACTGCCCCCTAGAGTCAGAAACAATTAGCACATATGTGCGAGGGGAACCTTTACCTTTTATGTACATATTTATCTATTCAAGAAAAATGTTAATGTTTTGCTTGTTATAATTAAATGGCATGTTGTACTTGCAGGTGGCCAATCAAGTGATTACTTAATCATTTTTAATATTAAAGGCCTATAAAATGACTTGTTAATCCTTGTTAAGAAATACTTTAAAAGAAATCATGGTCAATGTAGAAATGACACTACAGGAAAGAATAGAAAAGAATAGGTTTTTATACAACTTATCAAACTAAATTAATGTGCCAAATTTGATGACCTATGAAGGGTCTAATAAACTTTTTTTTTACTGTTTGTGTTTATTGCCGAAAAGGGTAATATATGTAATTTGCCTGTAAATCCTTAAAACTTTATGAAACTTTTGGCTTAAAGCTAAAGTGATGGTGTTGGGTGTAGTGTTGGAAGATTTGAAGGACATGATTAAGAACAAATCATTAGTGGGTGGGAATATCCATGTAGTCCCTGAGAATTGACAGTGAGAAGGATGCAAAAAGTAGAGATTATGGTGAGGAGGAAGAGGTAGGCAGCAATTAGGAAAGCAATAATGCTTTAAAAAAATGAATGGCAGGGCATGTCAGCAGACATGCAAGTAAGCAGATATGAATAGTAACTAGGAGAAGGATTTGGTGTTCCCTTCAAAACTGGTGCCTACCATCATTCTGTTTGACGGCGCAGTGGTTAGAATGCAGTATTGCAAGCCAACTCTGCCCACTGCCAGGAATTCAATCCTGACCAGATCAAGGTTGACTCAGCCTTTCATCCTTCTGAAGTTGATAAAATGAAGACCCAGATTGTTGTGGGCAATACACTGGGCTTGCAAACCACTTTGAGAAGGCTGTAAAATATTGTGAAGAGGTATACAAGTCTAAGTGCTATTGCTATTGCTTCTGACAAACAGTATCAACTCCTTGATACAAGGCAGAGGGGCTATCATTTATGCCTTGCTTATGGGCTTCCCATAAGCACCTAATTGTCCACCATGAGGAAGAGGGTTTGGGCAAAATACAGCTTTGCTCTGATTCAGCACAATAAATCTTTTTTGTCTTCTTTCCTTAAGAAAAAAAACATTAGAAACTTGAGTTTCAGCTTCTAAGTTTCACACTTCAAGCATGAACCACATGTTCTCATTAATAAAGACCTATTACATATACAGACCTCTTTATCTTGTTGCATATAGTGTTTCTTGCTTCTCTCTCATCCTTTCCAAATAACTATCAGATTTATGTAGAAGAATTGTTGTCTATGTTCCAGACAATGTCCCTCCTCCCTCAATCTTCTCTACTGTGCCTTGTCCCTGTCGAGGAACATTACTCCCCCTTGGTTGTAAAGTCTTGAGCTCTGCTTCATTTGAAGCGTGTGCATTCCCAGCATAGTTCTACTGGCACCAAAAATATCTAGGGCTTCTCAGCTTAACAGCCCGCTTTCTGGACAGTGTCTGGAGCAACTCCCACCAGCTTGGAGCTTTCTGACCAAAGCCATTATAAAGCAGGCTTGTCTCTCTTTCCACATGCTGTCCAGTGGCTCAAATGGAATGTGCTAATTCTCCTGGAACAAAACATGGCACTTATGTTCCTCTGGAACCATGTGGCCCAACGCCAATGTGGAAAACATCACTAGGTATTTTCATTCTGTTGGGGCTTTAAATCTAATCTGAAGGTTTCCCCTTTACCTTTCATTCAGGTGCAGAACAGAAATTCTTCACTGACTGATACTGGATGTGCTTCTGAGGACAATCTTTCTAATACATCACTGCAAAAAATATTCACATTAAAAAAAAAACTGATCCAGAGATGGGCGCATCTGGTCCTCAGCTTTCCCAGTGGAATTCCTGTGAAAATACAGTCATATGAAAATGCATTGAGGAAGATGGATTTAATTCTGTGATGTATCTCTGGAATGAGTCACAATGTTGTCACACAGTAACAAGATTATGTAATAATGTTATGACATTCCCTGAAAATATGTGACTGGAGAAACAACCATGTCATAATTATCTTATTATCTGCTCCCCTCCTCCCTCCTGCAGATGTCTATCATTTGATATGGGAAGTGAATAGAAAAATGGATTATTGTAAATAGTTTAGATCAGTGTTGTTCAACCAGAGCCACTCTAAAACGTATGGGCTTCAACTCCCAAAATACTCCTCGGCAGCATGCTAGTTGGAAAATAATGAGTCCATACATCTTAAAATGTCTAAGGCTGAGAAATAGATGCTTAAATCAAAGGAAAGCAATATAAGAAGCATCAATGGCATTTTTACTTTATTAAGCTCAAGATTCTGTTGTATGGCAGGAGATGTATTTCAGAACAAAAGGAAATGAAATTCTTCTCTCCCACCCGGGCAAGAGTCTCTTACTTTGCTATTTTTATAGTGGTTTTATATTTGTTTTCACTTTTTAATACTCTGTTAAAACATTTTATATTCCATACAAGCCACAATTATTACTGAGCAGAGGTAAATATCAAGGGACAATCCATAGTCCCTTCTAAGATTTTGGGAATGAGCGCCCTTCCAACTCTTCTACTGACAATTAATACTTTTAAATATGTCTAATTTTAATCTAACTTTTCTTTCAATCAAATCTAATCTTGATTTTGCCCTTGGTATTGTGCAGTTTATTTTAACCCTGTCTACTTACTGCAATATATTCCCCAGCACATGTCAGAGAGACAAGGCATCTATCCTATGTCACAGAAGGAACTATGAACAAGAATTGTGGAAAGTGCAACCAGCAAGTATTTGAACTGATCAATTTAGCACAGCTTATCAAGTCAAATGTTTTTGAATCAATTCAAATATTGATTCAATGAGCATAGAGGCTGTGATTAAAGTGGATCTCTGAAATAAACTGCAAATGCAGTTCCAGCTACAAATTCAAATAAGATCTTGGCTAATTGACATCTTCTAATATAATCATGTCATAGGCTAGAAGAGATGTTTGGGGTAATGGTTAAACAAACACTGTAATTGGACTATGCTATAATGGTAGAAAATGGAATTTCAAAACTTCAATAATTTCTGTCATGACTCATTTAATTCTTTCTGTCATTGACATAGTTAGGCCTCAGGCAAACCACTCTATCTTTTCTTTAATCTTCAGTATTGTTCTCTAGATTTTGACTAAATAATGCTGGTGAAGCACTTCACACTTTTAAAGACATTTTCACAGCCATCTCCAACAATCAATTAGAATTTCCATAGAAATTAAGAAACTACAAAATAATTAGTTTTATAATTCACACAGCTTCATGAGAACTTGTCAAGGAGAGCTGCATCTATGGTTCGATGCCTAATCTTCTGAAGGGTAACCCAGCATTCTAACATTCTGGTTCAATACTACAGAATTGTTCGTGGGAATTTATTGAATCTGTAACACAGCCAAGTGTTTTGTGCTGATCAATTTTTTTGTGCTGAGCATGGTGATTAACAATTCTGGCAACAACCTTAGAAGGATGAGGAAGAATTGCCAACAGATTCTGTGTACTAAAAGTGAAATGGAGAAAAGAGTGCAGCACAATCCTCAAAGGGGGAAAAATGGTTTCATTGCTAGGGATGAGAAAGTTTTTGCACTCATGCTGGAAAATGCATCTATTGTCCAATCTCTAGCCAGATGTTTGTGTTTGGATTCAAAACAAAAGTCAGGCAGGTGAATGGAAAAGGGGGAAAACACACCCTGTCCTTTAATAGCAGGAAACAGCATCCAAAGGAGGAAGAAGCTGTTTACTGATAGCCCACTGAAAGATCAGTGAGGGACGTGAGTTCCCTTGTCTCCTAGGTTCTATATCAATAGAGTGGGAAGGAAGGGGGATTAATATATGCCATTCCATATTGACATAAATACACTGAAAAGGGGGGGGATATAAGGAGCTTATGAAACAATCAACAATCAGAAGTTGCCTTGTTTGATCTTGCAAATCTAATGTAATCTTTTAGCCTCACCGTGGGAGCTAGAGATGAGGATTTCTTGGCTCTGTGAAAGAAAGGAAAGAAAATGAATAGTACGTGATGAAAATGGAATTTCAGTTCCCAATTGTTAAACATTAGTACAACAAGGTACAGAAAACATTGTTATGAAAGGCAAGTTAACCACATATGAATAGGACTTTTAAAAAACCACAACAAAGGAAAGGAAGAAAGTAAACCCAGAAATATGTAGTTGTTTTCTTAGTTGCAATGAATATGGGAGAGAATCTGTAATTTGCTCCAGAAATATATGGTTATATGTTTCAGGTGGTGATGGCTGTGGTCACTTATGATTTTGCAAGAACCTTTTGTTCCTGTAAATATTTACATTAGATTTTGACTCTATGGTTTCTATAAATTGAGGCATAGTGTTCTACAACAATGCCTTTCCGTTCTGAGAATGGGTGGGAGGTTGCCATTGTCCCCTTCCTAGGCTGAGAGAGACTGACTGGCCCAGGGTCACTCAGCTGGCTACCTGTCTATAGCAAGACTAGAGCTAACGATCTCTCAGCTTCTAGCCTGGTGCTTTAGGACTACACCAAACTGGCACTCAAAGTAAGGCTACATTAATCATTCAGGAGAGTGTTATTCATGAGGGCATTACAAAGCAAGCCTTGCTGCTGGAAGTACAAGTTGGTTGCATCCTCACAACAGTTCAGTCATCTGTATCCACATATGCATTCACCAAGGACATCCCTAAATTTTATGGAAAGTGATGGATAGTGGGAGAGAAAATTGTTAAAAAAAACATTCCCATCTGACTTCTTATGTTTGCTCAGCCTAACAGCCTGGTTGCACTCCATGACGTTTCCATTAAAACTGATATGCAAATCAGTATCCTCTTGGCCTCTTTTTGAGGATACAAAAGAACCGCCCTTATAAGGCCTGCATATCACTGTAGACCTTACAGAACTTGCTGAGAGTGACAGCTGAAAGCGCGTGTGTGCCTTTGTGTGTGCAATGGGTAAAATCCTAATAATCCCAGCTGGAAATAATTCAAAGAGCTGAGCCTGTGATCTGATTTGCAGCTTCATTGATACTTTAGACAAGTTCTGCGTACGCTCTGGGCATAGGAGATATGAGTTCTGCCTGGCTTTATGGGATGAGGTTGCATCCTGCCCTGGTGCTTTCTCCTATTTACAGTTAGTGCTAGGAGATAACTTGGCAGCGTTCCTCTCGCCATTCTTTCCTCTATTGCCCTTGCTTGCCTTCCAAACTCGTTCCTGACACCTAATCACTCTCTTTCTTCAAGTAATTGGAGAGGCAAAGGGGAGGAGTTCGCCCTGTTCTGTTCCAGCAGTAGGATGAAGATCAGGGATCTGCAAGGCATTAAGTATTAGTGCACTGGTGTGAACAAAGCACCATTTTGAATGGTTAAAGCAGCTGTGCCATTTGCAAGGCTCATGCAACTATTCTGAAATTGGCTCCTGCTTGACTCTTTATGCATATGCATGCAGAGCCACTTCATTTCAATGTCAGTCCCAGCAGAAATGATAGACAGATGATGAAAGAGAGGGGTGGGGAAGGTAAGACATGCAATGCCTTCAATTTGATTGGGAAACAAAAATCCTTCAGAACGTACAACTACAGCATCTTGCAAGATATAGAAATCACAAATCTCCTGTTTCTAGCATCACTCATCAGCCACATGTTCCTAGAGAAAGATATCACTATTTTAATGAATTTAGATGGATGCTGTACTTGTACTTACACAAGTCCTGAAGCATCACTATAAGATTTCCTGCAAACTGTGTTAAACCACAGTTTACCAACAAACAATGCTTATATGAAATTTGCTGTCCCTATTGATAATCCCTTTCCTATTTCCCTGGCTTCTGTTCCTTATCACCTGACTACACTGCAAGATAACATCTAACAATGCCTCTGATATAACTTGCAATAATAATTTGTGTAGCAGTTAAGGCATGGAGTGAGCTCCTGTTACTTGTCCCAGCTTCTGCCAACCTAGCAATTTGAAAGTATGTAAAAATGCAAGTAGAAAAATAGGAACCACCTTTGCATTCCATGCACCTTCGGTGTTTAGTCATGGCCACAGAGACGTCTTCAGACACCGCTGGCTCTTCAACTTTGAAACGGATATAAGCACCGCCCCCCTAGAGTCAGGAACAACTAACACATATATGCAAGGGGAACCTTTACCTTTACTTTTAACCATTCTGAAACCCATTACATGGAGACAGAGAGAAGTGATAGAAAACGGAGAGGATCCCCTCCCACTCTGTATCTGACATCATAACTGCTCTTCTATGTCGGAGTCAAATTAAGAGAAGTGGGGGGAAAACATATTTGAAGGAGATGGGATACCAGGCTTGGATTTGGCAATGCCTCAATTTTTTTATAAATATTCTTGGTCCTGCCTTTAATTTAGAAAAAAGAACAAAGGGATGAGGCCAAAAGACACTGACATTAAGAAAGATGGATCTTTTGCCTCCACATTTTCCTCCACAAACATAGCGTGTACACAGACACTATTCACAGGCATTTACTCAAAGCGTAATATAAATACCACTTGAGTTTAATAAATTTTAGGAAAGCTTGTTTGAATCTTCTGTCAAACCAGACTTCTTAGCTCATAGTCCTTGCCATAACTGTTTAGTAAACCTTATGTTAGCCATTCATTTGTATTATTTAAGGGTTGCTATGAATAATTTTTAACTGAGACTACATGAAGGAACATTATTAAATATTCAGATGATTGTTTTCTTTAGAAGGAGAAAAGTCATTAATCTGTATCTGCTGACCAAAATTGACCTGAAATATAAGTTGAAACTTGTTTTACAACATTGCCTGAAGGAAAAAAGAATGAGTTTGAGAAAGCTACAATCTGAACTCTTAAAAGCAAGAGCCATTTTTTCCTTCTCAAACTTTGTGACAAAATGACTCCAAATCCCACCCACCCTACACCAGAGGCCAATGTTATTTTCAGATAAAAAAATCGAGAATTATAATTATAATACAATTCATCTGTAGGATACACAAAGTTGGGGAATTCAATGCTAATTGTGAATAAATAATTCTTTAGTTCAATGGTGATATGATTAAAAAAAAATAACATTCCCTACTTCCAGGTTAAAAGTCTTCACAAATGAGCTTTTGCTCTTAGGAAAAACAAAATAGGTAAGGTTTGGTGTTGTGAAGAAATATCATTAATAACCTGAACAGGAGAGCAATTCCAATGGCTCTTTTAAAGAATAGGCCATTGATGTTTTCAATTTGAAAAGTGTAATAGCAGAAAAAACCATTGGAATATGGTTAAATTGTGGTATGCTTTAAAAAGACAAATTTATTCTATAGATGCCGATAATGTAAGGGTAGCACTCTTTATTTTCAAAAAGAGGGGTTTGAATGTGCCCCTTAAATGAATGAATGGTAACATACTCCCTTGCTATCTATTTTAACTTGAACTTGTGTTATCACAGGAGCAGTAAAATCCCTTGTGTACCAGCTAAATGCTTTTTTCTATATGACTGCACTGTATACTTCTATAGTATACTAACATGACAGAATTGTATGTTCTTTAAACTCCATTGACCAGACTGCTCTTTGAAGTTTGATGAATTCTCTGATAGTGATGGATATTACTTTACAATTTTGAGGTATATAACTCCCAACAAACATATCACCAGCACCTTATAACCTGCTTTTTTTACCCCATCTTATCTGTTGATTTCTGGGCTTTGACCTCAGTTTTGAACTTGCAATGCTCCATGCTTCTTCCTCTTCTTTAAGATATTTACTTTCCAAATATTATCCTCTATTTAGAGCACAGAGAGCTGTTGGACATCATCTTGTACAATGGGGGTGCAAAACCCCAAAGATTTGGATGTATGGGATCCGAAGCCTCCCCAGAAGTGGCTATCAAATTGTAATGGTCATTGATACAAAAAGATTTTTAAAAAATTAAATATAGAAGAAGCAATCATTTTATTGAAATATAAATATAATCTGTTTGCTTTTTTCTCCTTGACCCTTCTTATTATTTTGTCCTGGCTATAGTTTCTTTTTGGACTCTGGTGCTTTGATGTTTTTGATGATGCAATGTCAAAGAAGATTAGACAAATACATGGAGATAAAGAGTATCTAAGTTTACTGCCACTTATGTAATATATTAACCCAACAGTAAGATTTACATGTCTCTTACTATTATTTGCTGGGGGAATCTGATGGGAAGATTGTGCTGAATTACAGAGATGTTTTTTTTGTGGCTTCTGGTAAGCATATGACAAGCCCTGATAGGATCTGAATGATGACTTGCTTATAAATAAAGTTGTAAGTTAAGTTGATTCTTGTGAACCCCGCTTGCTTTTAACAGACTCTTCCTTCCTATTTTGTAATTATTAGAATTTTAAACAAAAAATAAAATAAAAAAGAACAGAAAGTAATATTTAGAACAGAAGAAGGAAAGAAAAAAGTAAAGAAGTAGAAAAAATGGACAAAGGCAAAAGTGCTAAGAAAAAAGAGAGAAAACAATAAGGAAATAGCTTTTGATGTTCTTTTGAACTGGTTCTAAGTATAAATGTTACTTAACTTCTTGGTCTATGGTTATAATATTTCATATTTTCTGACATAAATTTATTTTTTGGTGAGTCACAAAAAAAAAAAAATCCAAAAGGCGCTCCAATCTGCATTGAACTTAGGTTAAGGCTCTCTATTTGCCCATCTCAGCAAGTTTCATCATCTTCACCATCCATTCCTCCATTGTGGCCAGAGTCAGATCTTTCCTGCATTGTGCATATAATAATAGTCTCACTGCAGTTAGAATATATAAAAGCAACGTTCCGTGATGTTCCCCCTCCCCCAACTTTTTTACATTCTTTTGAATCTTCCTTCCGTTATGATTAAGAGCTGTATTATCTTATGCTGCTTTTCCTTTTCCAAACATAAAAAACCACTGTATTTATCCGCAGCAGTTACAAAAATGATGAGATCTAGAACAAGATTAAATATTATACTAAACACTTGTCCACGTATAGATAAGCAGGCATGCACACACTCACAAAAGTTTAGTGATATCTCTAGAAAGTTTGGTTTATTTAGGTAACTAAGACAAATGCTTATCCTGAGCTTGACATTCTTCAGACTTCATCTGATGCCTGCAAGGAATTTTGTTTTTATCTCATCCTTGCTTGTTGCAAATGCTCTGCATTTTTTGAGGTCCTTCATTTGCCCCTGAGTGTTAAAACAGTGGTGAGGAGAAAAATGTGGATGAAGTAAGAGACGGAAGAATTAGAAAAATGAAGAAATCCCCCACAACTGTCCTCCCCTCCCAAAGAATATGGGACATTTGCTCCCCTTTTCTCCTTCACTGATCTCTTCCCTATCTTGGTACGTAGCTCATACCATGAAGGTTAAAAAACAACTGTCTCCAAGGAAACATCTGTCAACATTAACCAGGGAGGGCAGGATCTGGATACACATTTTGAATGTTTAATGAACCCTATGTAACTGTAACCTTTTGGGGAGGAAAAGACAAAGAAAAGAGGAAGCTCTTTTCAGTTCTATAGTCTGAACAAGAAGCCTCCAACTTTGAGGGCAGTACAAGCAAGATCTTGTGAAGTTCCCCCACCACCAGAGGTGGGTTCCTACCTATTCGGTCTAGTTTGACTGAATAGGTAGTAACTCCGGCGGACATGTGCCCGTACTGGTTCTATGATTGGCGGCGCCATCTTGATTTTCTGTTCTGCACTTGCGCCAAACAATCTTCATTTAAAAAATGTAATTTTATTCATATTTTAATTTTGTGAGCATGCACAGATCAGTTTAAACGAAAATGTGCACGTGCATGCAATTTTTTTTTTTTTACTACTGAACTGGTAGTAATGATGGCCAGAACCCACCCCTGCCCACCACATGCACAATTTTAAAAGCAAAATGAAATGGCTCTTTTGTTTCACATTGCTCTGAGCTTGTCATCCAGCACTTTAAGAATCTGAAATAAATTTACAACTACTGGAACTATCAGGTGAAAACTTGAGGTGACACAAAAGCTCACATAAGCAAAAGCACCTCACCCAAAGAAAATGTGGTTGCTTGCATAGGCTATATATGTTTACTACTTTCAGAGATCTCTTTAATTTATTATTATTACTGAGCTGTCCTAAGAATTTGTAGCAGAAGAGAAGAAACATATCTTGGAATTTAGTTTTCATTGTCCAGTTTTATCTCTCTCATAAATGGATGCAATCCATGGCTACATTTCAGTCCTTATGAAATAATCCTATACATCCAAACTGAATCCAATTTGCACTAAACAATTGCAACAGAGCAGTGAAATATGAGTCAATTCCAGATATGGTCCAAAAATCTCTAGATGAGAATACCTCTGAGAGTTTTGTTTGACAGATTCTTAATTCAGGCTTTTCCACTTTATCTGCTCCTCAGGGTTAAATTGTAACTTCCCAAATTCTCAGCCAGCACTTTCAGGATAGATTAGGAAAATCTGATTTGCTTGTTTAAATCAAGAGTAAAATGTGCTAATTTTCCTCTTCTGGCACGCTACTAAGCTTTTCCTTGAACGAGAGGAATAGCAGGGAACTTGTGCCCATTGATCTATTGACATGGCTTAGACATTCTCTTGAATGTCTAAACATTTTCACAGGTTCAAAAAGACATCTTTTAATTATTATTTTTTTCCTTTTTCAGTTCTGAATAATTTTGGTCTATGATCAGGCAAACCTGGATGAAAGAAACATAGTTTTATATTGCAGTTGGAAATAAATTATAAAATATTTGAGGCTGGTATCAGGACATCTTCAAGGGAGATCAAAAAGTCAAGGTGCCATCTGTGGTGGGGCAAAGCCCCTCCACCTTTTATGTGTCTTGCATGAGCACATCCTCTGTAAAAAAAAGGGGGGGAGGATGAAGAAGAGATTGGACTGCCATTTGTCAGAAATGGTGTAGGGTCTCCTGCTTGAGTGGGGGGTTGGACTAGATGACCTATAAGGTCCCTTCCAACTCTGTTAATCTGTTAAATCTGTTAAAAACCTCTTGCCCTTCTTGACTCCTCCTGCAGATTCTGTTGACTACTATGGATTAAAAACTACATGATTCAAAAGTCAAATAAATGCTTAATTTTGTAGAAACCCCTTAAATCATATTTGTAAAATTCTTTTTTTTTTGTTTCCCCCCCCCCCCCAAAAAAAAGAAGACTTGGAATTAATTCTTAGCTGACCCTTGAGATTTCTGTGCCCTAATTAGGAGGAGATAATGATCATCACAGCTAGAAATATTAATCCATATGTTGTTTTAGTTGTTTCTATACAATTACCAGTATGGGGTGGCAAGACAGAACATCTAAAGCAACAGCTATTTGGATCATAAAACCATTATTAATACACCAAATATTCTGTACATTCATATCTATGAAATATAATGGATGACATTGTTAGTTGTGAAGTCGTGTCTGACCCATTGAGACCCCATGGACAACATTCCTCCATGCCTTCCATCCTCTGAAGTCCATTTAAGCTCACACCTTCTGCATCGGTGACTCCATCCATCCACCTCATTCTCTGCCATCCCTTTCTTCTTTTGTCCTCAATCTTTCTCAACATTAGGCTCTTCACCAGTGAGTCCTTCCTTCTCATTAGGTAGCCAAAGTATATGAGTTTTATCTTCAGGATCTGGACTTCTAAAGAGCAGTCAGAGTTGATCTCCTCTAGGACTGACCAGTTTGATCACCTTGCAGTCCAAGGGACTCATAGGAGTGTTCTCCAGTACCAAGGTTCAATGGAAAGTTCAGTGGAGGACCAGAGTTAATTTAATTTGCTCTGTATGTATTTATGAGGCTGTCTTTAAAAATGACACTACTTTGGGTGATTGAGACAAGTTCTAGGAAAGTCTAGGGAATGTCTGGCTTTTAACAAATGTCTGAAATTTCAGTTAAGTAATGAGAGATTTGTTGTATTAGTTTCATAGCCAGCATGGAAAACAGACTTGTGTGCATGCAAATGCAGCCAGCTAGTCCTAAATAAGTTCTATTTTTAGTATATCTGTCAGAGAGGGCATGACTGTCTGCCTTATTGTTTATTGGGACCTCCCAGAGAGTATAATAATACAATTCTGTCAGGCTCACTCTGCAGTCAATTGGTAGTGATAGATAAAATAAACACAGAAAAGAGGAAACAGTACAATTTCAAAACCAATCACCATTGCTATTAGAATTGTGTTTTGCCTGGACAGAAAATGGTCATGGTGTGTGAGGGTGGTAAGCTCACAGGTCCTAACTCTTACTTATTTCTTCATTGTCTTATACATGTGAACAAGATCTAAGCTAGGGTGTCTGGCCAAAATTTGTAAATCATGTTAGAATTATCATTCCCCTGTTCCAAATTGTTTCCCATTTTTTAATGTGTAAAACAGAGGAAGGCACCAGGTATCCTGTCTACCATCTTTATTTTGTTGTTATGTACAACATAACATAAGGGTTGAAGCTGGAATATCCAAAGGCCACTCCCTTTGGAAGAGAGAGAGATGCACAGGGAGTGGGGGGAGGGAGTGTTGGAGGGAGGGAGAGGGAGAGGGAGAGGGAGAGAGGGAGAGAAAGGGAGGGAGGGAGGGAGGGAGGGAGGGAGGGAGGGAGAGAGAGAGAGAGAGAGAGAGAGAGAGAGAGAGAGAGAGAGAGAGAGAGAGAGAGAGAGAGAGAGAGAGAGAGAGAATGAATGAATGTAAATTGCAAAATCCAATCTGGCTCGGTCACAAGGACCAGAGATTTAGTCTTCCAAACTTTTGGACTTGTGCTGGAGCCCATCCTCATTCTTCTCTGTAGAGACAGTGGAGAGAAGTTCCCTGAAGATGGACTCCAGCATGAGTCCAAAAGCTCAAAAGACTAAACCTCTGGTCCCATTGACCAACCCGGATTGGATCTTGCAACATTATTCTGAGACATGTATATTTGCATTCATTTAGAATAGAATAACAGAGTTGGAAGGGACCTTGGAGGTCTTCTAGTCCAACCCCATGCCTAGGCAGGAAACCCTACACCACTTCAGGCAAATGGTTATCCAACATCTTCTTAAAAACTTCCAGTGTTGGAGCATTCACAACTTCTGGAGGCAAGTTGTTCCACTGATTAATTGTTGTAACTGTCAAGAAAATTTTCCTCAGTTCTAAGTTGCTTCTCTCCTTGATTAGTTTTCATGCATTGCTTCTTATTCTACCCTCAGGTGCTTTGGAGAATAGTTTGATTTCCTCTTCTTTGTGGCAACCCCTGAGATATTGGAACACTGCTATCATGTCTCCCCTAGTCCTTCTTTTCATTAAACTAGACATACCCAGTTCCTGCAACTGTTCTTCATATGTTTTAGCCTCCAGTCCCCTAATCATCTTCGTTGCTCTTCTTTGCACACTTTCTAGGGTCTCCACCTCTTTTTACATTGTGGCAACCAAAACTTGGTTCACCGACAAAACCGCGAAGCCCTTATCTGCGCTGACATAAGCACGGAGGGCAAATCCGCGCCGTCCGAAGCGCTAAGGAAAAAGGCGACCCTAGCGCGACGACATAACCGCGGAGGGCAAATCCGCACCTTCCGAAGTGCTCAGCACCCTAACCATAAACTTAACCCTAACCCTAACCCTAACCCTAACCCTAACCCTAAACCTAGCCCTAACCCTAACCCTAACCCTAACCCTAACCCTTACCCTTACCCTTACTTTAATTTAAATCGGCTTTCTGTTGCCGCACTGTTTTAAAGCGCCCTTCAGTCACCGTGCTGTTGTTGCCGCGTTGATGACGTCACGGTGGTGACGTCGCGGTTTTAGCGACGTGGTTTTGTCGCCACTATTTTGACAAGCGCGGTTTTGTCGGGCCACGAAAAACTTAATGCAATATTCCAAGTGTGGCCTTACCAAGGCATTATAAAGTGGTATTAACACTTCACGTGATCTTGATTCTAGCCCTCTGTTTATGCAGCCTAGAACTGTGTTGGCCTTTCTGGAAGCTGCTTCACACTGCTGGCTCATAGTTAAATAGTTGTCCACTTGTGAGAATGTAAATCATTGCCTGTAATTGGTGTCTTTTTCTTTGCCTGCTTTTGCCTGTCTTTTGTTCTGTTTTGGTAATTAATTGTTTTTTTTAATGCTTGCTAACTAAGTTATCGAATAAACAGTTATATTTTTTGCTAGCTGAACTAAATTGCTTGTGATCTGCTCTGATCTGGATATAGGGGTTGCCTGGAAATATGGCAGTCCTGCTTTACAACAAAATGCATCATTGTGAGGATCTCACCTCACAGATTCAAGTTGCATGTTATTTAAGTGGACTTATTAAGAAATTATTAAAGATCTTCACAAAAACTCATTTATGGTTTTTTTGTTCTTGCAAAGGTTACAGAACCAACTCCAGAACTATGGGATTCCACAACTCAATATCAGAGGCATACCCTTAAAATGGAGACTTGGGACAAGAGCGAGTCTTCCCAAGAATGCCTCTCTTGCCAAAGTTTTTCTAAGAGCCTTGTACAAAATCATCCAGGAACTCATAACATATTTCAGAACAATATTCAAGGACATGTGGGTTTCTCTCATATACAGACCAAAGTCAAAGTGGATGAAAATGGGATAAATAGTAAAGAACACTAAAGTTACAGTATATTTTCCAGAAAACATCTGTGTAATCCTGAAGAAATCTGAAGAAATCTTCTTTGAACAGAAGAGTGAAAAGAACTTTTCAAGGTACATGGGAATTGTTGCATTTAATGGAAACTAACTTTCTGCCTATAACAACTGCCAAGCATGGAGATGAAAGTATTATAGGTTAGGGGTACTTCATTGTTTTACCACCTTAAAATTTGTCATCAATGAAGGAAGATCAGTTCTGCTTTGTATGTAGAAGAACTTTAGCTCACCTGTTCATCAACTAAATCTGAAGCCTAAGAGGATATTGCAGCAACAAAATCATTCCATACTTACAAGCAAGTCTCCAAGAGAATGGATGAGAAGGAACAAATTCAATGTTTCAAATGGCCGCATTAAAGGCCAAACAAAATACCCATTGAAATGTGGTGCAACCTGAAACAAGAGGTTCATATTAGATAACCCTTAACTGTATTGAGTTCAAATGGTCTGTCACAGAGTAATGAGCCAAAATACTTATACCGGAAAAACTGATCATTAACTACAGGAAATGTTTAGTTATTGTAGCTGAAGGCCACCAACCATTTACTGAATCTAAAAAGTTGATTATGTTTTCATACTGGCACATTGCATTTGAATAACAGTTGATGAAATAAATGAAAACATCAAATGTTGGTGTCATTTGCTCATGCAGTCTCCCTTTATGGATCAGTAGGAACCACACAAAGATCAGTGGCCATACATATTCAGTGGCAAAGATACCAATATTTAAAAAAAATTAAAAGAGGATGAATATTTTTTTCTTGGAACTGGAAACACAACCTCATCTTATCTATTAGTGTATGAAGGGAAGAATAACTGAATAGAGTTCTATGCTCTTATAGTTTTGGTAACCTCAGATTCAATTAAAATTGGATTTAGATTCATTGTCAAGGTTAGCAAATGGGGCTTAACTGAAAATACTGTAAGAGTTTGAGAGAAATTAACAAAGCTGGAATAATGGTCTTTCGCCTTAATAAACAGCCCAATGACAAATTATGTTCTACCCATAACAACTAACCATGGAAGAATATTCAGACATTCTCTAGAAGGTGGGGCAGGAATCAAGACCTTTCAAAACAACAATCCAACTCTTTCCTTATACAATCGGCTTTAGGTGGAGGAGCAAGTGAAATAGTTTTAGTTTCCCTTGCGGTAACTATTTATGTTGTTATTATTTAAATTTTGGTTGGGCTAATTTTATGCTGTGACCTGCTGATATTTTAGGTAATGTTGTTTTACATACATTCCAAGTTTCAGAATTGACATGGTCAATATTTGTCTCTGTAGTTGTGCATGGGTGTGCATGGTCTATTTATTCAATTAAGTCATGTTTAATGTTTAATTTGGATACCATTTTCTGAGGACAGAGATGAATAAAACATAATTATGTTTGTGTCATGAAATAATAAAGACCCAAGGTAGATGGCAACCTTGGCTGATTGGGGAAAAGCTAGGCAAGGTGGGAGTTAGTTACTAGTTAGGAAAATCTCAGGGCTGGAGATTTGATTGGAAAGTTGTAAAAAGCACAGAAGAACATCACTCTAGAAGTAAACATTGATTCCAATGTCTCCCTTTGAAGGGAAGTTACCCAATAGCGCTAGGCCACAGTGAGTGGGACTTGGGAAAATTTGTAGTGGATTACTTATGGTGTATTCCAGCTTTCCCCAAACATATATACTCCTGTTGAATTAGAGGAGAATTTCTGTCCATCCCATCTTAGAATACTGATCTCATGTAGTCTTTTAGGGATATTTACCATACAACATAGTAGCAACAGTTTAGAGCAGGTCTGTCATATGTGCTGGCCACGCCCACCCCCAGTTTAGTGAAGGGGAAAAATGTTGTGATATATCGCATGACAAAAATGTATAGTCACAGGTTTGACACTCATGGTTTAGAGCAGTGGTAGTCAACCTGGTCCCTACCGCCCATTTGTGGACGTTCCAGCTTTCATGGTGGGCGGTAGGGGTTTTATCCGATACTGAAGCACTTTCCTTTTTTTAATTTAATTGACTTCCCTACTTTATAAATCACCATTACTGTGGAACCAGTGGGCGGTTAGAAAATTTTACTACTAACAGAGATACAAAAGTGGGTGGTAGGTATAAAAAGGTTGACTACCCCTGGTTTAGAGTAAGAAAATCTATGTCCCCTGGACATTGCTGAACTACAACTCATAATAGTAATATCTAATATGCCTGCCCCATTCTAGGGGGCTCCATGTAGGTACATTTGTAACCCTGCACAGTTCCAAATGACCTTTTAGACTCTGAAACTGTAAATATCTAACATATCCTGGAAAAGCAGAGGAGAAAATAGGCCGTTGCAAAAGAAATTATCTCATCCAGGGAGATAGGGGAGGAGAGGAGCATGAGAAAGAATCTCAGAATAACCCACCTTAATTGCACTGGATAAAGATGAGTTGGAGAATTGTTTTGACAGGCTTTCAAGGTTCTATTACAATACTCTATGAGCAATAATGATCTTTGCAGAAACGCAAGTGGATTTTGTTTCCTGAATGTGCATGCCTTAAAGGGCTTGGGCAGAATCCCAAATACTGCACAGCTCTTTATCACTGCAGGGCCAGAATATTTTTCAAAAACTTCTTTTCTGGACCCTAACTTGATTTATTCACAACCACCCTCACGTATGGTGATAAACAACTGTTTAATTGTACATATCTCTGTTTATGGCAGTGAAATCTTGATTACGATAGGCTATTACTTTCCAGAGAAAAATAGCTAAAAATTATTTTAAGGAAAATGACATCTGAATACTCAAAGAAAATAAATTCTAGTAGTTCTTATAGAATTCCCATTTCAACCATTTTATTGGTGACGATAACAAAATGTGCTTGGCAATGAAACAGGTTAGCTCACAAAGGTTAGATCAAAAATGTCCTTGCTTTTCTCCCATCACTTAGTCCTCGGAACAGAATCATAGTATTTGCTAAAATCTAACCTGACAAATTGATCCATGGTGCCAAATGTTGGATCAAAAAGGTATTTACCTCTTATTAAACAACTTCCTGGAAGTACATTCTGTTTTGTATAAGTAGACATTATACATAGCACTTATTCTCTAATTAGCTAAAGATCTTCAGAGCTCCTACTATAACATCGAATTTCATCTTGCAGCTATAGCATCTAAAACAAGGGACCCAAACCCCCAGTCCAACCGGTCTGTGCAAACAAGTGAAGCCCCATCCGCACGATTCAGGCAGCACATGAAACCACACCCCATCTGGTGTGCGGAAAAACCTATCTCTATGGAACTTGGTCCCTGGTGCCCAAAAAGTTGGAGGCCACTGATCTAAAAGATAAAACATTACCAAGAAAAATGATGGCGAGTGTGTGTGTATGGGAAGGGGGGGCGAGATGAAGGCTAACCATACCTATTAAAAGATATACAATGTTTGTAATGATTTGCTGAAATAGAAACACTTCAGGAGAAAAAACACTCAAGGGCATGGAGGTTGAGGTGAAATGAAAGAATGCCCCTACTTCTGATTTTTGGAAACAGCCTATGAAAAAGACCAAATGCTGATTAGGTCTTCTATCGACTTCTCTTTCCCAAACAGTGGAGAAGAAACTACCTTCCAGGTCCATAATCAACTAAACCTAGATGGTGTTAGTTCCCAAACTAAGATGCCACCACATAATGATATACTGAAAATGAGGTTTCAAGAAGAAAAAAGGGAGTGGGGACATTGTCTTCTCCATTGCATTGTACACTTTCGGCAGACTGTTGTTTTCCCACTAAATAGCTATTTGTAGCTCAAGTATGGCTACTTACAGTGTTATTTTCAGCTGGGGTAGTGGCTGGGGAGAATGGTGATATTAAAGAGAAAAAAAAATCTGAGGCTAGTGCTGGAGAAGTAGGAATTGCTTGTCTTTGGAAGTTTACATGAATCTTTGAAAATATCCCTTTTGTATTGGGTGCAGTGGGCAGGCATCAGATCTGAATTTTTCTTCATTAGAATCAGGCAGCAGCTGAAGAAGGCAGGATGAATAATAATAAAAAAAACCCTCACAAAGCATGCAGGAGAGTTCCATCAATTATTGCTGTTACTCATGGTTTCAGACTGAAGCACATAACTTTGAATTTGCTGCTATTTTCTGATGTTAGAATGTTAGGACACATTAGCCAGGAGACAAGAGGCCTAAAGATTCCTGGGAATTGCTCGGCCTCCTTTTGTACTTGCTGGGTGATTTTGTTGTGGTGTGGGGAGTGATTTTGACAGGATGGCCACAGTCGTTCCAGATTTTCCCTGTGTCCAGAAGACAATATCCTTGATTGTAGAGCAGTGTAATCCCAGAGGTTTTTTTTTCCCTAAACCTTTTTCCAGGGTTCTTCAGAAATTTACTTTCTGTAAAACCATGGCATATGTGTAGAATCTACGTGGTGTGATGAGGCAATCCAAAGTTTGTGAGATTCATGCAAGTCAGGGTTACCTCAAACCAGTCTTGGGTAAATCCTTCCAGGTAGGCAGGATCAAGAAACGAGTCCAGCAGGGATTCCCAAATGTAATCTATTAATGGAGAAACAGCAAACGTAGCAGAAACTTGAAAAACAGTCAGAATTTTCATCTATTCCATCTTATATCAAAGTTGAATCAACACTGTTAATGAATGCTCTATATTATATAGTCTGTTTAACTGGCATTGGGATAGTAGTTGCTGGTGCCTAGCTACCTTGTTCTTTATCAGCAGAGTAGAACATATTCTATAGTTACGCTTCTCAGTCCCAAAGCCACTAGACATAAAGCATGCTGCTAATGCTTCTTCTTTTCTTTCTAGTGGTTTCCCCACAGGTGCAGGGTCCATTTTTTTGGATCAACTGAATGTTGATGTTTGGTTTTGACAAGAATTGAGTGACTGGCTTGGTGCCCGAGCCTGACATCATAGGCTGAGAAAGAGTGACTGGCCCAAAGTCATCCAGCTAGTTTTCATGGCTAGGGCACAGTGGTGGGTTTCAATTTTGTTTACTACCGATTTGCTTGTAGACGTGCTAGCTCGCATGCACAATGCTTCTACGCATATGCAGAAGCATCTGGGTGGGTGGGCGGAGCCTCCCACTGCTGCTATTACTGGTTTGCCCAATCCAGGCCAAACCAAGAGCAATCCACCACTGCTGGAGCAGGACTAAAACTCGCAGTCTCCTGGTTTCTAACTTGAAGCTTTAAACTGCTAGATTAAACTGGCTCTCATGTTGCTGATGACTTTCTTTTGGTATATGCACTTAGAAGCCCATCTAATTAATAATTTCTCACATGTCAAATTTCCCATGATTCAAGTTATATTGGGAGTGATTTAGCAGTTTTAGAAGTAAATCTTCCAAACCAGAAATACTGGTCGGGACTTGAAACTGGGGTATGTCTTCTGGAATTCCATGCCCGAAACACCATAAATCAGGGACCCCCAACCCCTGGGCCATGTCCCAGAGATGAGTTTCAGCCAGTCTGATCTTGTACATACAGACCAGTGCCAGAAATCCAGTGTGAGTTTGCATACTGGGGCCTCCAGAGGCACTGTACTGGAACGGTCCCTCTCCTGGCCCGCCCCCCTGCTCGATCCTCCACCTGCCTGGTCACTGCTTGCTCGCTCTCTCACCCCACCTGTCCACACCATGCTTGCCCTGCCCATTCACTTCCTTTGACGAACGGAGGAATCAGCTGTTGGAAGAAGCCTGCGCTTCGTTCTCTTTGATAAGCGCCTTGCAAAACCGGGACTTTGCAAAGTGCTTTTCAAAGAGAAGGAAGGGGGAGGGGGACGGACTTCTTCAGATGAGCCCAGGAAGGGCACTTTGCCTCCGCTGTTCTCCTTCCTGCATTGCAGGTGTAGCCTCAAGGGGAAGATGTCCTACCAAGGCAACAACATCCCTTGGATCACAGTGAGATGAAGCACCCTCAGGCATATTCTACTGACCTTGGATGGCCAAGGCGGGGGTAGGTGAGAAGCTCCAAAAGTCTGGCAAGAAGGAGAAAGGGCATCTGTTGGGGAGCACAGCTTCTGTTTCAGCCTCCAAAGCCATACTCGCTCAGCTCCTGGGGATGCTTTTCTGGCTGGCTGCTGATTTATAAACAGAAATTAACCATCTTCTTTTAAATTTTCCATTTCAATGAGAATTTAAGAAGTTTTAGAAAAATTATCATTGAAATGGAAAGTTTAGAAGAAGTTGGTTAATTTCCATTTATAAAGGTCATGTGATGGCGGTGCGCAGGCTGCTGACTGATCCAGCACCTGGCTGGGGTGGCGGGGCTGTCCTAGAGCATCTCTCAGCCAGGAAGGAGCCAGGAGAAAGCGGGGCTACCAAAAGCCCAACTGCAGCTGGCAACAGGGCACAAAGGAGTGGCTGCCCAGCAGAACTGGGAGCGTTCCCAGGTTGGTGCACTGGTGGGGAGGTTGTGTGGGCCTGGAGGCAGCAAGGAAGCGGTGGTCAAGGCTGCCCTGGGGACCTGCAATGGGTGGCAACTTTCCTCCAAGAGCCTACATGTCTCAGAGGAAGGAGGCAGGGAAGCGAGCCCCAGGCTGCATCTCTGCTGTCCTTCCTCGAGAGCTGGCTTTGGGGACAGCCAGCCACTTCGCCACTGCGTCCTTCACTCGCCTTCCACTCGGAGGCTCTGCCAGCGGGGCGCCTCCCATTTCACCTCCCACTAGACTAGGTGCAGCAGAACATACAGCGAAGATGCGTCCATGTCTACTATTACTGTCACCACCAGCAGCAACTGCAGGGTAGGAGTGGTGAGGGCTGCTTTCTGCTCCCCGTGCTTTGCAACCTGGCTGGAGATAACCGTTGCTGAAATGGCACTTCGCTTGCTGCAGCTTGGACACCAGGGAGGGAGGTGGGAATAGCATTGTCTGGGTTTGGGAGAAGGTGGCTGGGGCCGGGCTGCCACAGCTGAGCCTCTGCTGACCCTTAAAGAAAAGGAGTCAGTGGATGATTTGCTCATACAACCAATTATCTGCCACTGCTTCTTCTTCAGGGATCAGTGGAGGCTTGGCTGTGGCAGCCCAGGCCTGACCGCCTTCTCCCAAACCCAGACAGTGCTACTCCCACCTCCCTCCCCGGTGTAGGGAATAGAGATTAATAGCAGACAATTTAGTCAATCTCTGCTTTCCAGAAACAGTTGACTGCCCCTTCTGGCAAGGGGGCAACTGGGCAGTGTGGATAAGCTTTTTTTCTCCCATTCTATACCAGCAGTACTAACATTCAGTAGCAGAATATATGCAAAAATTAAAAAAAATTGAAGGATGAAGATACTTTTTTTACTGAACTGTATTTCAGAAATTATGTGGTACTTTCACATGAAAACTATGTTTAAAGTGAGAGTTGGAGAAAGAACGGTGTGTGTGTGTGAAGGAAAAGAATGGAAAGTTACAACTGATACTAGTTTAAACTCGACGATCACCAACCAACATATTTTGTTGTTGAAAGTGAAAGATAAGATAGTCTCTCCCCTATTCAGAGTAGAATAGTTAATTAGGCTGACAATAGGAACTGCTCACCCTTTATTTCTCTATCCTGGAAAGTGAGGAATTAGATTACATAGTAGACCCTATGGCATGTGTATCGCTATTTTTGAATAAGCATTTAATACTAACACCACTGCCTCTAAAGAGTTCAAAGTTATTAATTAAAACACTAAATGACTTTGGCCTGGTTTAGCCAAAAGACTATGCATTAATTCAGGTAACTTCCCAATGTGTAAAGGTGAAATATTACTACTTATTTTCTCAGGCATGTGGTATTATAATAGCATTCCTAATACTGGTTATTGGTATTAAAATTGTAGTACTTGAGTTCAATTTTCTCCTTTGTTATACATAGGTTTTATACTTCTATACTTGTATATATCAAATTATGTATATGGATGTGGGTATCTACAATTTCTGTTTCTCCCCTCTAATATGGTGCCACTGGAAATTGCCTAATATTAAGAGTCAGGAGGATTTATGTTGAAAGAGAGGAGAAAAATGTAAAAAGTGAGCTGTGAGGAAAACTGTTGTTTCTGTTATATAGGAATACTGAGGTAAATAACACTTTTTGAAGCAAGTTATGATGTCTGGTTGGCAAAAAACTGATTAAGAGCATACCCTTATTTTACATTTTTGTTTCCTTACAAAAGTGGTTGAGTGGAATGTACAATTTTAAAAAGCATAATTAATTTGGAATGTTGTTTAGACACATATAAAGAAGTTTTACAAAACTACTGAAGCAAAGAACTATGGGGAAAACTATAGGAGGCATAATATAAAAGCAAGGGGTGAGAAAATTAGCTTTTATTTTGGTCTAAAGGGCAAAAAGACAGATCTTACCTCCCATAATGTTCAACCAGTGCAGCCTTTCCTTTCCCTAGAATCAATGTAGTTACTGCAAACCTGCAAACTTGGATGGCAGAAAAAAAGATTGCTCTTTGGAGCCAAAACGGTTTGGAAGACCTCTGGGGGACCCCTGTTATGAAGTGTTACTTTGTATCTGCCTGCAATTAGGACAACTTATTTGTACCTCAGCTTTCAATCTTCCACTCCTGAATTCATGTGTTGGATTTGCATTCCCAAAGACAGATTTATTGCCATGCTCTAGATGAATGCAGACTGCAGAATGCAGCAACCTGGCCATATTAACATACCAGCACCAGGGTTTGAATTCTGCATTTCTTTCCTCTGCCTTTATACTGAAACATCTGTTTCTTAGCCTTGGAGATTACAGAAACAGGACAGATTTGGATAACAACTTTGTCTGTTAGCTATATAATTGAGTGGGGAATTGATTCCAAGTCTTTCAGATCAATATGTTTTTTCTTATACATACTTGCAACAGGAGTAAGCAATCTACTCCAAATGTTTTCAATTAAAACTTCTGTAATTTCTGCCATTAATTGTGCTACTGAGGCTGATAGAAGAGCTGAAATCTAAAGCTTTCTAGGTCTGCCATATCTCAAGTGCAAAAATCCATGCAACCACTAGATGGAGACAACATATTTGATTTTATCTCTCTCTTTGTTGCCATCTAGTGATCATCTGAATTATGGAGCCGAATATGGGTGCTCTAAATTCTTTGGTGACCATCAGGTTAGTTACTGTTGGAACCATGTAGAATCTCAATCTACATCATATTTTTAAAACTATTTTCTCTCAGGACTACTTCCCACTGTTAAAAATTACTGGACTGATTGTATGCAATCAAATAATTTTGTACTCCTAGTAACCACTAGGAGAAGTGCCTAATGCTTGGAATGATTGAAGGCAAAAGAAGAAGGGTACGACACAGAATGAAGTGGCTGGATGGGGTCACGGATGCAGTAGGAGTGAGCTTAAATGGACTCCAAGGGATGGTAGAGGACAGGGAGGCCTGGAGAAACATTGTCCATTGGGTCACGATGGGTCGGACATGACTTCGCAACTAACAACAACAAAGTAACCACATACAGATAGTCCTTAACTTATGATTATTTATTTAACAATGATTTGAAATTAATGACAATGTCAGAAAAACAAACTTACAGTCAGTCTTGAAGGATACAACGATGACAACATCCTTGCAGTCACGTTATCACAATTTGAGTACTTGGCAACCAAGTCTCACTTATGATGTTGCATCTTGTAGTCATGTGATCATAATTTGCTATCTGTCCAACTGGCTTCTGACAAGCAAAGTCAATTGGGGAAGTTTAATGACTGGGTGATTCACTTAATAACTATGGACTCACTTAACAATGTGGTAAAAATGGTTGTGAAATTAGATTCAGCCTTGTGATGACTTAATGACCACATTGCTTAGCAACCAAAAATTCAGTCCCAAGTGTTGTAAGATACATTTTGATCATAACTAAAACATTTTGGAGGACCCCTTCCCAAAAAAACTTTAGTTTGTATGGTTTATATTGAGAGCTAATTATCACATTAACCGTTAAAACGGATGCCTTTGCTGCTACTACCATTTCTCACAATTGTTTAATGCAATATTAAAATCCCATCAAACAATCAAGAGAAGTGGTAGTGGCAGCAGATGCATCCATTTTAATGTTTAATTTGATAAACAGCAAGCTATACGTTTATCAATATAAGCTAACAAATAATTTTGACTTTGCAGACCCTGGAGAGGATCTTAGGATTTTGGAACCACACTTTAAGAAAAGCTGGTCTAAATATTTTCAAGAGACATAGAAAGGAGAGATATAAGAGCAGTTGTAAATCAGGCCATGACATTTTTAGGCATTTACTTATCCAGCCAGTATTCCTATTGGCTGCATCACTACTAGGCTACAGGTCAAAGTAGAGGCTTCATTCGTACAGCGGTATGAATGATGAAGCAAGCTTGTGTGAGATGGCTTGGATTCTCCTCCCTGAGGTGCTTTGTACCAGAAATATGATGAGGTACACCATGCCAAAACAAACAGCCAACCTGCTTCCCTTCAATGGGGTGTTCTGTGTCTCTCTATATAGCCTTCCTCACACAATCCTCTTTGCAGGCTGCCTGGAAGCTTCTGGCATTTGTAATGTGCAGTTGCGGCAATGTGAAATGTGTGGTCCTTTTGCTTTGCTGTCAGAAGTGAGGAGCAGCATTGCATGGTGAAGCAGGTTGTGAAGGTGCTTTACTTGGGCCTTCATTGCAGTAAAGCACCCCTCAAAGAGCAGAGTCCTCTTGCAGAATGGGTTCTAGCTATCCCAAGGCACGAGAAGGTCTTGCTTACTGCAATTTATCAACAAGAGCATCTTTTCCCCAAATGCTGCATGAGTAAATGAAATATACTGTGTATGTTTTTTGAATTGGGATCCAAGAGTGGATAAGGTTACGTGCGCAACTCTGCCCTCCCTCTTTGGTACATTGGGGATTGGATTTATTAAGATTGAAATAAAATGCAAATCTGTAGCATCCAACCCTATGGAAACCAGAGCTCCGAAGAATGTTTTTGGCTGCAGAGTGTGCTATTACTGTACACATTTGGAAATGCAGTGCAGCTGTATTTTGTAATGAGGGGCCCAGGTCTGCTGACTGTTATTCAAAGTAGCAGGAAACAGAATGGGAATCATTGATCTTACACTTTCAGAAAAGCTAGCCTGGCTTGCTCCACATGTCAATATTTCAGGGAGCAATTGGGAGCAAGTCAGCAAATACTGTAACCTCTAAATCCGCTCATTATCCCAGCAAAGGGCTGGTCGTGGCATGCAGATGTTCTATTGGAGGTCTTGACCACAGGATTTGAACTGAAGTGTGTTTAGTGGAAACATCTGCAGGAACTAAAAGGAGCCGATACTGAAAGGCAGAAATGTTTATGCAAAGTGAAGTGAGCGGTTTTTAAAATAAAATCCATAGTACAATTCTGCAGTTGCTGGGGCAATTTTGTGGCTATAGCATTGGCTGCCTAATGTACGGAATTCTGCTGCCAAATGCAGCAACAGAGGGGAAATTAGTTTGTTCTGAATCCAGAAATTACTATTTAACTTTTTAATTGCAAAATTACATCCTTACTTTTATGTTTCTTTTGAGATGTTTTTAGAGGATCTGCATGCCACATGCAAATCTAGCCTTGGGAATAGGCAGAGCTCTCAATATAGAAATGTTGTATGTGTATGTGTGTATGTGTGTGTGTGTGTGTGTGTGTTGTATTTCATATATATATTCATCTGTGTGTTGTATTTCATATATATATTCATGAATATGCACAGAAGTGTATTGTGTACAAACATATACATGAGTTGCTGCTGGCGTTGTTGCTGGTTCGCTTCGCGTGCACGCTTCACACTTGTAAAAAAAAAAAACCGGCAACGGTGACCGCGGAACCAATTTGGGGGTGTGGTCAGCCTGCCATCTCTACTGGTTCAGCGACCCAGTTCCAATTTCCAGTACTGGTTCACCTGACCCAGTGCAAACTGGTAGCAACCCACCTCTGATGCACATATGTGCATTTGGGGAAACATATATTATACATAAATTACTTAATTTTTCTTTTATGAATATAAAAGTTAATCAGGTCTTTATTTCCCATTGTGACTTATTGGGAGATATACAGAATTGAAAGATATCATGCTAATTATTCAGAGGGCTGCTTTGAATAATTCATTGTTCCTTCTTTTCTGTCTCTTTGCGGAAAGAAAACAAGTTTAAATATTGGCAAGCAATATTCATAAATCAGAAAGTGTACATTCATGTTTCCAATGTTTCATAATAACTTTTTGATACCTCCAACTAATTCTTATTTTAAGGGATCCATGCCTACTAATAAATCACAACATATAATAACTTTCGTCAACCAGGTAACTTCCAGATAAATTGAAACTGTAAGTGTTCCCAGCCAGTATAAGCAAAAGCTAGGATGACTGGGACATTTTGGAGCTACAGGGTGCCAGGTTAAGGGAGGCCCATCTGCAACATATTCATTAGATTATTTTTTTTTAAAAAAAACAGGAGCTAAAAATAACACAGCTAGAGTTGGTATGGTTTTAGCATTTTTCTTGTATGTTTACAGTGGTATGGTTTATTGATAGATACTGAATACTGAACATCAGTAGGAGTTTCAGCTGTGACATTAAAATGTTTCCTGGACAGGAGATAAGGAGAGAAATCTTGATAGAAGCACTAGTGATAACCAAAGATAAGCTGATGGAAAGAACAGATGTTCTGTTTCAAGCTTCTGTGAGATACAAAAGGAACAGCATGTTGCCAAGGGAGGTTTATACAAGAATTATTAAGAAAGTAACTAGAACATCAATGTTACAAATGGCAAAAGATATAAGACGGTAGTATTGCTGGAGGGATACAGGTTGATGCAATGAAAATGTGTAATAAAAATTAAACTAAATTTAGTTTACTAGTAGTATGTATAAAATGAAGCGACAATAGCTATAGTTAAATAATTATTAATAATGATAACAATACATATAGATATATTATTGATAATATGAAATTTTTTATAAACAATACATGGAGATTATGTGAGGAGGTTTAAAAGCTTTATCTAGAATATGTTATAAAGATGTATTGTGAATAGATGATTTTAGGATGATTTAATGGAATGTTATCATATAATCTTATTCTAGATTTTGAATATTATTTATAAAAGGATGTAGAAACAATTATAGTCAAATTAAGGTCAAGATATAATAATTGTGATATACATGAATAGAGGTGAATTTAAAATATGTGATTTGATATGAAAAGCAAGTGGTGATTATGGAAGAGATGCATGGAAATACTGTAACCAACTGACACACTTTCCACAATTTGTAATGGAAGATGGGTTTTTTTTTAAATGTTTGTTTGTCCTTGTTCAAAAACTATTAAAAATAAAAAAACACCTCCCAACATACCTTTTTAAAAAAAGATGTGCACTTCTTGGTTCCAATACTCTGCTCTACTTAAGCCCAAGGGGAATACTATTAAAACAATTTATTTCTGTATGATTAATATATCATATGAAATCAGAGGTGGCATTCAGCAGGTTCTGACCTGTTCTGGAGAACCGGTAGCAGAAATTTTGAGTAGTTCGGAAAACTAGTAAATACCACCTCTGACTGGCCGAGCCCCCATCTATTCTCTGCTCCCAAGTCCCAGCTGATTGGGAAGGAATGGAGATTTTATAGTGTCCTTCCCCAGCCACACCCACCAAGCCACATCAACAAAGCCGTGCCACGCCCACCAAGCCTCGCCCACAGAACCGGTAGTAAAAAAAATTGAATCCCACCACTGGCAGGCCACTATCTTCAGATGTTCCTCAGGTATATGAACAACAGGAAAAAAAACAACAAGCAGCATGACTATAGGGGGAGAAAGAGAAGGCACTGGACCTTCCATTCCATATAAAACTAATCATAACAGAACAGGGCACCCAAATGAAATTTAAAGGAAAATAAATGTGTCATTCCCCTCTATTTAACCTACCACTCTTGCTTTGTAGTTCCCCAGGTGTCCACTAAAGGACATTTGTAACAAATTTTTCAAAATCTTCTTTGTAAAATTTGCTTGTGCACTACTTGCCAGGAAAGTGTTCTAAGCCTATTTTACTCAATCTAGACCAAAGGTGTCAAACTCGATTTCATTGAGGGCCGCCTCAGGGCTGTGTTTGACCTTGGGGGGCTGGGGGGGGGGGCATAGCCAGGGTGATCATGGCCAGCTCAACATCACTTGTGTCAGGGGCACCTATGGTGGCCCAAGTGCTCTGCCAGCGAAAACAAGCTTCTGAGCTGTGTTTTCAGCTGCAACGACTTCCATCAACCCTCTGCCAATGAAAATGGAGCTTGCAAGGGCCACATGTGGCCCTCTCGAGCTCTGTTTTCACTGGCAGAGGCACCATGGCCAGTCCTCTATTGTTTCCAGGACAGCCCCATGAGCCACATCTAAGTACCCTACAGGCCAGATCCAGGTTCCTGGGCCTTGAGTTTGACACCCCTTATTTAGACTCACAGCCTAACTCAGCATAAACTTGCTGAATCACTTTTAGTAGTCAAGAACAAGATGGACACAAAATGATGCTGCTGTTCTCTATTGTAATTAGAATTAAGAATTTGCTTTGAGTTTCATAACGTGACAAAATTTGCAAAGGAAAATATCCTTAGTCCCGTATCAGAGTTCAGTAATAAGAAAGATTTCCTTGCTCTCTTTGTGCTACATTGGAGGTTTCTGCTCTTCAGATGAATCTGAGCACTCTGTTGATCATAGGTCCATCTACATACTAATGTTTTGGAAGTACCAGTAATGGTTTTATAATGCTGCAAGAGTTGTTACCCTCTGCTATAACAGAAGCCCAGAGCTCCATAGGGCGTTGTGGAAAAGGAAACCTTTTTTAGCTTGATGGTCTTCATCTGTACCATATCACAAAAAAACAACTCAGAATAAGCGCTGAAGATCAGCAGGTTGGGGAGAGCTGCTCTACAGTTATTTCTTTTTCCAGGAAATAAAATGTAACAGGAAACTTTAATGAAACCATATATTGATTGCAGATGAGAATTTAAAAGGGATAATTTTACTCTAATCTAATATGCTTATACGGAGATATCATATCTACACACACACACAAACAGAGGTGTCTGTCTGTCTCCTTTGGCTCTAGGATCAAGAAAAGAGAAAGACATCAGTCACTAAGAGATCAACCTATACCAAAAGAACAAATGGGATGAAGTATCTTAGACACAATCAGCCAGTTTAGTACCAGAAAAACAAGGGAGGGTTATTAAGAACTCTAATTTGAGAAATGAATAGCATTCTTCCTGGAGCAAAGTAAAACCTATTGACGAAATTAAAAATGTTCAGGTTGATTGAATGGGCTGTTAGAATGAGAAATTCTACAGATCATCCCAAAGATACTTTTTCAAGAGGCAACTAGACTTTCTTGTTTTTCTTTGAAGTTGTTTGACTTCTTATCCAAGAAGCTTCTTCAGTTCTGACTGGATGGTGTGGAATGGAAGGTTTCCTTGCAGATGGCTGCTCATTTGCATCCTTTTAGAGAGCTATTGAGACCACCTGGAGGTTTATCTGTGTCCTCAGGGTCACCTGAGTAGTGCAAATAGGTGTGGAGCTTTCTTGGAACTGCCAAAAGGACTGTGTTGTAGAATGGAGATAGATAATGTTGTATCCCTCTCCCCTCTGTTGAGAGAAGGCTGTTCAATTTTGACATAGATGACCTCTTTGACTCCTCTTTCAAATTAGCATTCCTTTCCAAAACGTGGACTTTTCTGTCTTCAAAAGAATGGCCATTGTCTTTTAAATGCAGATGGACTGCTGAATCTTATCCTGATAGGTTTGTTCTCCTATGTTGTACCATGCATTTATGAAGTGGTTGTTTTGTTTCCCCAATGTACAGATCTGCACATGTATCACTGCATTGTACTGTATATACCACATTGCTTGGTTTGTGTCAAAATTGAACAGACCTCTCTCAAGCTGAAGAAGCTTTTTGGATGAGAAGCAAAACTTCTTCAAATAAAAATAAGAAAGTCCAGTTGCCTCTTGAAAAAGCACCTTTGGGACAACCATGACCTGGATGACTGAGAATCCCCATATACATTCTGACAGATTTAGAAAATTAGGTATGTCAAAGGGTAATTGTACCAAATCAGAGCTGAACAAAATCTGTTAGATAATAGCAAATAAAACAGAAAATTCTTAAAATTTTGCCAGTGAGTAGTATTGGTAGTTGTAGTGTTGAGAGAGGGGGACAAGGTGTCTTGTCTAAATTACTGGCTGGGAAGAAATATGACCTCATAT
Source organism: Thamnophis sirtalis (assembly GCF_051295495.1). Taxonomy (NCBI): domain Eukaryota; kingdom Metazoa; phylum Chordata; class Lepidosauria; order Squamata; family Natricidae; genus Thamnophis; species Thamnophis sirtalis. Next base: position 117,373,871 of record NW_028261383.1, read on the forward strand.
TCTCACAGACTTATTTGGGTCATATAACATGCTTTGCCAAAACCCAAGAAACTCATCTTATGACTTACTATGAGGTAAACTCCAAATCTGAAATTAAGATTTGGAGAAATTTAAAGTCTATTGACAAATCTTTCTAATACTACTTTGTATATCTAGAATCCCTTTAGCAGATGCTTTGTAAATGAAAGAGTCGATTTATTTCCTTTTCTACATTTCTTCTTTTTTAAGGACCCCCTAGAGACTTTCACCTAATTTTTAATAAACCCGCCTTTGGTGCAAATTCACAAATTGGAAGTACCAAGAATGCTTTAAACTATTTTAAGTAATATCCCATTGTGATTCATTTTATACAGTATTCAGGTATATTTTGTTTAACGAGGTCTGATGAATAAAAAGCAGTTTATTAGGTTTACTTGTCATTCTAAGGCCATGATGGTGAACCTATGCCATGCGAACCATTTCGACTGGCATGTGCGATATCTCCCATTCCTCTTCCAGGTTTCTAGCATGCAGGCATGTTCAATATCAGCTGGCCTTCAAGCATGTGACAGTACTGGCAACTTGAAAATTTTCCAGCATCAGAATGCATGCCAGCCAGTAACTGGATGCCCAATGCGCATGTGCACACCAAAAACTGGAAGTTCATTTCCTGGAACATACATGCATGGGCATGCCCCCTTTGCAGCTCCTCTTCTGGTTGCACAGCTGATAAGCACATGCTTCCTTTTTGGCACCTGGTGCCAAAAGGGTTCACCATCACTGTTATAAGGCATACACTATGATTTACAAGCCACAGTCATTGTGTTCATACAATACGTTAAGCCAGACAGAAGCAAGTCACATTATGGTTTAGGTTTTTACTTCGAACCTTGGCAGTTGAGAATATCATCGAATAGCATTTTTCTATAGTCCTTTGAATTTTGATGAGGGAATTTCTCCTCAAGGAGGCAAAGTATCATGTCTGTTACTACTTCATTTGGTATTTATATTTTTTGTAACCTGGCTAATCTGTCAATTCTAGGTAGCAAGAAGTAATAATGATGCATAAATCAAATTAGAAAAGAAGATGGAGAAGGAGAGGGAAAAGGAGAAGGAGAGGCCAAAAGATGCATCATCATCAAATAATCAGCTTAGATAGATAGCAGGGCAAAATATTTTTAATGCCTTTATATGTACATATATTACTTGCATACTGGAAAAGAGTAATGAGGTCTTGTCCTCATGTTCTGCTTTTAATGTTCTCAAAGGCATCTATAAAGCAAGAATGCTGGACTAGCCATTAAGCTTAGATGATCTGATTCATCAAACTCTTCTTATGCACGGATGTGCTATTATCATCTACATAAACCTAATGGGTCAAAAACAATACTGAGGTTAGCTTTTTATTAGGAAAGCTATGTCAATAACTTTCTCGTTTCCCAGCATTTTATTTATAAAACAAGTTCAGTATCTCTGCATCTGTTTTGCTGAAAAAAGGATTGAGAGAGTATGTCATAAATCCTCAACCCATTTGCTGAACTGTTAATGTTGAAATATCCAAATTTCCAATCAGGAAGAGAAGAAGACATGAAGCCCAAATATTGGCCTACTTTGTGATCTAGTTATGGGATGAAATATATCATGGGATAAAATATTTATTCAGTAAGAGTATGTATCTTCAAAATTTTACCCAGGATATATTTTCCATGAGGAGTAGGTATAAGAAGGGGAATCAGGAAACATTCTCACCAGTTCACTTCCTGGTGTTTTATGAATACCTACCTTCATCGGGATGGTCATGTTAGGAATATGCATGTCCCCTCCATGGTAGTCATTTTTTGACAGTGACAATATTTTAAATAAACCCACCTAAATCAAAAGTGCTGTAGATTTAAAAGTTCCAAGTGCCAGCAATCAAGGAATGTTTCACAGGTGGGTTGCCAATATTTTTACTACCAGTTTGGGTGCGCTCTTGCATGCGGGCAATGCTTCTGTGCATGCACAGAAGCTTCTGTACATTTGCAGAAGCATCCGCATGGGTGGGCAGAGCCTCCCGCTGCCGCTACTACCAGTTTGGCCGATCTGGGCCGAACCGGCAGCAACCCACCTTTGGAATGTTCACCACAGAGATGATGGAGGTGTTAGTAATATAGAGGATACCACATGTTTACAGGGGTTCACAAAAAATAATTGGAAGGCAACTCATGAGGTCCAGCATGAGTCCCAAAGCTTGGAAGACTAAGCCTCTGGTCTCTGTGACTAACCCAGGCTGGATCCTGCAAATTATCCTAAAACACATATATTCACCTTCATTTAGCAACAGTTTAGGCTAGACCAGTGGTTTCCAACATGGGCCCCAGGCCCCAGAGGGGGGGGGGGAATTTTATTTTTAATAGGGGCAATTTGAACCTTGTTTAAACCATGTTAATGGCCTTTTAGGCTTCCTCCGCATGAGTAGAGTTCACTTCTTGAGTAAAATAAGAATTATATGTCATGGGGGGGGGGTCAGGTTTTTAGAGATGCTTACGTGAGGCATGGCCAAAAAAAGGTTGGGAACCACTGGGGTAGGCAAATGTATAACCTCATTTTTTGCCATGAGTATGACTTCTGAAAGGCTGAATGCCAAAGAATTGAGGCCTTTGAAATGTGGTGCTGGAGAAGACTCCTGTGAGTCCCTTGGACTGCAAGGCTATCAAACAGGTTAGTCCTAGAGGAGATCAACCCCGACTGCTCTTTAGAAGGCCAGATCCTGAAGATGAACCTTAAATACTTTGACCACCTAATGAGAAGGAAGGATTCACTGGAGAAGAGCCTAATGCTGGGAACTATTGAGGGCAAAAGAAGAAGGTGAGCGACAGAGAATGAGGTGGCTGGATGGAGTCAATGTAGCAATAGGCATGAGCTTGAATGGACTCCAGAGGATGGTAGAAGACAGGAAGGGCTGGAGGAATGTTGTCCATGGGGTCGCAAAGGGTCGGACATGACTTCACAACGAACAACAACAGTGACTTCTGATCACAGTAGTAGTGTACCAACCAAGTACCCATGTTTAAGGGACCGAATCTGGCCATCCCATTTTATAACCACCCACATAATATCAGTCAAGTGAAATAAACCCACTGAATTCTTAGAGTATTCCTCATAGTTGCCAATCAATTTTTTTTCGCGAGGACATTCTCTCTGTACATGAGCAGCACGTCCCGCTCATCCCCTGAACATTCGCTTTGATTTCCTCCCTGACTCACATAAATAAATAAAAACCCTGTAACTCATGATTAATAATAGAGCATGGTTGAAAAGGAAAGCTGAATGGACTCTTCCTACAAATTCTTGCACAGCAGCAGCACTAGGAAGACCAGGTTCCTTCTTCAGCCAGGTTCAAGTAAGCAACAACGATTGCTTTGGATTTTGGGGTGCCAAAAGAGTCTCAATAGCTATGAAATGTACTTCACTGCATTTAGATTTTAGGAACACAGCTCTCTAATCTATATAATGTGTTTTTTTTAAAATTGGGATGCCATATTTTGCATACGTTAGGCTGGGTTCCAAAAAAACCATTTAGATGCAAACATTTAGACAAGTAAGTAAACTTTAGTGAACAAAGTGGGATTTATTTATAAGTAAGCGTGAACAGAACAGCAATGTTAAAAGGTGCTGTATGAGTGTGGTGTCAGTCACTTAGGTTTGATTTTATTCTCAGGGAGGGCTCAGTTTGCTTGCTACAGCAACACATTTCACTTATCTCTTCCCCCAAATTTTATATATGATTTAAAAAAACCCCGAATCATTAGTTCTATGGAAGAATTTTATTTTCAAATGATGCTTCAACTCAAGTTAACCATGGCAATCATGACATGTGGTGGTCAAATAAGGATATAATTTTTTTACACCTTTTCCTCCTAAGTTTTCTCTACTTCCTCAGTTATCCTGCAAAGGTTGTTTTTTTTAAAAACTTGCAGCACCACTTTCCTGTTATGGTTCCATATACATAGCTAGAGATTCACTGGCATTTTTACTCCATTAGCTGTGCAATTTTACACCCTATGGACGGATGGGCACTGCTGCACATTTACTGCCCTCACATATGGGCAGTTAATAGCTCATGCTGAGTAATGATCTATTCAGAACACACACACACATAAACACCCTGCCAGTTTTTCTTCCTCCTCCCTTCCTCCTTTACCAGACAAGGAGTAGAGTTACTAAGCAGCAAGTGAGTCCTTAACAACCTCGCTCATCCCCACCCCCACTTTCCTTCCACTCTCCTTTTAACCAATGGCACGGACCTGGAAGGATGTATGTCACAATGTGAGAGGGCGGGATAGAAGCCGTGTGTGGGAGGGAAGAGCAGTAGAGACACTGGCCACCGTATGAACAGCAACTTGTGGATCCAGGAGGTTTTTTCCATTCCTTCCTTAGCACCATATGCAGATAGGTGAGTAGCAGCCACTCTGGTTTCTCTGAAGGCCTCTCTTGGCACCAGAAAGGCAGCATCTCTCAAGGAACACCCAGAAATCCTAGTACATACTAATCTTCTAGGCAGCGTGTCTTACTTGTCAGTCCTTCAAGAGTGAATAAGCAGATAGAAAAGACAGGCATAGGGCAAGTCGCCCTCTTCCCACTCATGGCTTTATTGGAAATGAATGGTCCATGGAAAGTGAAACCACAGGGGCAAGTTAAGACAAGAGGTTTTCCTTCTGCTTCTCGCCTACCTCCTGAAATTAATCCATTGCACAAAGCCCAAAGAATATATATAATAAAGATGTAAAAAAAAAAAGTACTGTAAGATCCCCTAGGATGCGAAAGAGGTAGAGGAAAAAGCAGAAAGGGAGAAATTTTATAGGGAAAACAGAATTCAAATAATAGCAATATATTAATAATATCCTAAAATGTTTACATATAAAATACATTTTACTTAAAATTTATTCACATTGATCGGAAAGTTAATGCAGAAATGTGGGATTGAAAGATCAAGAATATCGTTTGTGGGTGGAAAGTGATGCCATAAGGTGGATAACGCTTAGCTCTCTACAATATTCTGCTCCCAAATCCTTTCTATAAACTTCATTTTACGAAATGGGGTGTCATAATTTATTCATAATACCAATGGGGGAAGGAAAGCAGTCTTCTAAATATCACACCTCAACAGAAGTACAGTATAAACCTGCTAATTGTCTTGTCTTAATTTGTAATTATGGGCCCCAAATGCCCCAGGCTTCCCTTCTAACAACTGTTCTGGAATGTTTATTTAACAGACTTTTTGTCATCTGACCCAGTGGGAATAAATCAATGTCTTTGAATTTAAAAGGTACTTAGATTTACCAAGTGAAAGAAGATAATTGAATTCCCTTATTACAGAGGCATTTTTTCCCTCAACCATTTGCTGTAGTTTGTAATAAAAACCTATTGGGCATTTTGGTGCATAAAATAATCCAAGTCTGATTGTTACATAAAATTATGCATTATTTAAACATCACTTGTTCATTGATATTGAAGATAAGAAAGGATATTATAATAGTAGTAGTAATAATAGTAGTAGTGGTAGTAATAGCAATATGGCTGTCATTGTTTAGATTTCCTGACCTTATTCCATTTCCTGAAATAACAAATTATTATAAGCACAGTGTGAGAAACAGTATGAGATAACTCTCAATATAGGTCTGAATGAAATAATATCTGCTGTGATCTCCACATGGCATCAGGAGGGGCATCTGGCCAGTAAACGCTCAACTCCATCCAGTCGCCCTGACTCTACCCTGAATTGAGGGATTACAGATTTATAAAGTGGTGAACATTTTGGCAGATGAGCACAGGTTAGAGTTTGTTTAGCAAAGCTTTGGGAAAGACTTTATCCTCTGCTCCAAACTCAGCTTTTCTTGTGTAACTTCCTATGTATTTTATTCAAGAACATGGCTTCTAAACAACTTTGACAGCACAAACTGTCACATGACCCACAAGTGTAGGTTGTGCAGAGGCTTCTGAACATGCTTGCTAAACTCTTTGTTTGTTTGTTTGGTTGATTCTTGGGGGGTTAATATTGTTGATAATACTATAAAGCCCCAGCATTTTTCTTGGCAAGATTTTGGAACTGGTTTCCCATTGCCTCCTTCCTAGGGCTGAGGGAGAGTGACTGGCCCATGATCTTCCACTACTGTACACCTACAGGCTGACAAGCACCTTAGGTCTGAGAGTAATTAAGAGTAGGGTTCTCCCCTCCCCTCAAGCTCCTATGCTCGGATAGGCTTATTTTCAGCTGAAAATATCACATAGGTTATCAAGTAAGAGATCTGAACTTCTATACCCATTTAGACAAAAACAGAAACATCACATCTATTTTCTATTCTTCTTCCTTTCTTTATCTTGAATAAAGTTGGTAGAAGGAAGGAAAAAGTCCCCCTTTTCCACAAGGACTTGCTTTTCAGGATGTTGATTTATCAGGCTATGGGAAACCAACAAATTTGACCAGAGTTGTTGAGAGAGAGGAAAAATTCATTCCCCCTCTCTCACACCCCCACCCCATACACAAAGAAATCCTACTGAAGATGCATGATTTCTTGCTAGTGTTTGTGAGAGAGCAGCAGTGAAGCTCAGCAACAGGTTGCGGGGGTACACAACCAATGTTCCCTATCTTAATTTCTTAATTCTAGAGAATAAATACACTGATACCCATTGAATCCAATGGAAAAGTGGTGAATTTGGATATTGTTAAAAAGGAGGCACTGTATTTCAAAGACATTCAGAAGATCATTAATTAAATATAAATTACTATAGTGCTATTGCAATAAAGACAAATGCGTGTTAGAATGGCAGAAAAAAATCTAGAGGGACATGGTGGCTCAGTGGCTAAGATCCTGAGCTTGTTGATCAGAAAGGTTGGCAGTTCGAATCCCTATTCCCGCATAACAGAGTGAGCTCCTGTTACTTGTCCCAGCTCCTGCCAACCTAGCAGTTCGAAAGCGCGTAAAAATGCAAGTAGAAAAATAGGGACCACCTTTGGTTGGAAGGTAACAGTGTTCTGTGCACCTCTGGTGTTTAGTCATTCTGGCCACATGACCATGGAGACATATTCAAACAGTGCTGGCTCTTTGGCTTTGAAATGGAGATGAGCACTGCCCTCTAGAACGGAAACGACTAGCACATATGTGTGAGGGGAACCTTTACTTTTAAAAAAACCTAACATGGAACATAAGGAGGTTGATATGTCCCATGATGCTTCTGTTAGCATGTGATGCCCACTTTTAGTTGCCATCTTTATTGCCTGTCTAATAAATCAAATGGTTTGGTTCTGCTTAATTTCTGTTCTTGCAGCAGTAGTAAAGCTTCCTCAGTTCAGGTGAATCTTCTGTATTTGTTACTCAACTGTGTATTGTGTACCACCCAAGTATTTACATAAGATGGCCAGGAATATTAGGTTTCCAGCAGACAATAAGTCTAACTGGAAAGTATAATGGACTGACTTAGCTTGTGGTTATTTGAACCAACAATTTCCCTTATGATTGTTGTCTCCAAGATAAGCTTTCAATACTATTTCAAATGTGTTACTACTCTGATTCTAAAAAGAAACTGTCAAAGAACTGACCTTGGGTGATCTTTTTTCTTAAGGTTACTGACTACATTCCACTGACATTCACATATTCAATCACAGGATGAAACAAAAATATTTACTTTACCTACCTTAGTCAATGACGTGATTGAACACACTATGCTCTTTTTAATTTTTTATTGAGTAATTCTTTATTTGTCTTTAGGAGTGCCATCAGCTTATAAAAGAGTTAGATCAGGATTATGGTTCCCAAGGCTTCTTAGAACATTTCACAGTTAAACCCTGGAGTTGCACTTGAATTTCTCATGTTTAAATCTAATATTCAGTCCATTTCTTCTCAGAAATGCTAAAATAGTAGACATAAAAGAGGCAATGAGTCTGGAACAATGGTGCGTTTCTTCCTATCCCATAATCAGTAAAGTCACACATCTATTAAAACAATTTTTCATACAAATTCCAAATTTGTCTAAAAATGAAGGCTGGGTATGAAATTGGCACATGGTTATGCAGCCATAAGGATTTATATGGAGTTGGACTTTTTAATGATTCATCTGAAAAAAAAGCAAATGAGTTGAGACATTAATTAATAGAATCATAAAGAATTGCTTATGATGGGATATTCCTATAGGGAAAGTTGGTTTGGGGTATTTATTGTTGTTGCTTTTGTTACAGCAGATCACTACTACTGTATCAGCTACTTATTAGTGGGCCAATATTATAAGATTGTGAGAGATCTGAAGTGCAGCATGTCCTTATTTATGATATAAAATGCTATATATCTTAATGATGGGTTTTTAGATTTGTCTGCAACAGAAATCTAAGCTTAACAATAATACCTTTAAAGAATAAATCATTGCTTAATCTTTTCATGATATTTAAGGATCAATTGGATGTGGTCAGTGGCCTTTGCCATCTAGGTTTTGAGTTAATTGTGTTTGTTATTTAAGTGGAACTTTCTTGCATGCATTTCTATGCTTTCTTTTGTTGGTGCAGGACATGTGACTGGATAGATTGTTCTCAAAATGGAGCTCTTAGGCTCTACCTTGACGGCCACATATGCCCATCCAAGACCAACACCATCAAATTTTCTGCCAGCTATCAGTACCATGGCATCAAGTTATAAGAATCGATTCCCTCATTATTCTTTAACCCACAGCCTGAGCCTTCCTTGGAGACCTAGCACCTACTATAAAGTTGCTGCTATCACTCCGACTTTAGCACCATTTTCCAAGAGTTCTCAGGGGGTCACCCCAAGCCACATGCTCCCCTTTGTGTCCAACAGAACAGCACTCTTTAATAGGTACTCTCCTGATGATTGGTACAGATCAAATCTGACCAACTACAAGGATTCAGAAGCATCACGGCATAACGCTGAGAACATGAGAGTGGACACTACCCGAATGATCCAAGATAAGGAACAACAGACAAGGAAAACCCAAACAGAAACAACCAAAAATATAGGAGAGCGAGTCAATGATATTGTATTTTGGAAAACAGAGCTCAACCATGAAATAGACGGAATGATTGGAGAGACAAATGCTCTTACAGAGATGAAGAAGCGTCTGGAAAGAGGATTGGTAGAAACTGAAGGGCCCCTTCAGGTAAACTGATCAATTCCATTGATAGCACATTTGATATTTCAGTGATGTTACCTGCTGTGGTTCAGCTGTTTAAAAGCCGTATTAGGTTTCAGTAAAATTAACAGTCCAGATGTTTTATGCATTTCTCCTAATAATTTCCTCTTAGTTTTGTTGATACTAACAGTCCAGGAGGAATCAAATCAATGGTGTACTTACTCATTTTTTCACTTGAGTTTTAGGGGAAAAAATCAGTATCGGTGATTTTTGTTTTGGTAGATCAATAAACTGCTTTAATTCAGATAAATCATCAAGCATTTTGCCAGGTAGAAAATTTAGCAAGCAATAATGTTATACTACTCCATAAAAAGCAACTAGAATTAGCAGGATAAGCAAATAGTAGATTCTGATTTAAAAACAGCTATTTTCCTCAGTATTTGATAAACAGGTGAACACAAACTGAAACCTGCAATGCAGAAATAATTATTTCCAGAGTTCATTCCTTCCTTCTTTAATTTATTTTTATCCCTTTCATTTTCTCCCTATACCATACATTCCTTATTTACAAAGTTACTGAATCATCAGTGTTGTATTTGGTGAGCCTTCTTTCCCTCCCTTCCTTCCTTCCTTCCTTCCTTCCTTCCTTCCTTCCTTCCTTCCTTCCTTCCTTCCTTCCTTCCTTCCTTCCCCCTCCCTCTCTTCTTCTTTTCTGTATTGTGTATATAAGTATGCATAAAATATTAAATATTTAAATAAATTGATAAATTAAAATACATTTTTGTTCTGTTGTTTGTTTGAACAACCCTAACTCAATGTTTGCTATTAGTTTGAGTGATTTTATGTGAAATGGTAAAAATAAAGATTTTACATTCTAAAGGAAAGAACTTGGAAAAAACACATTAGACAGATAGGAAGGTGATTCTTGTCACTGAAAAGACATATAGGTGTCACAGAAAAATATATTTTTCAACATGTAACATATTTTACAATCCTGGATCAGATTTAGCAGTTTTTAAAAAAATATTTCAACACAGAGATATACAGTAATTTTTTTTCCCTGTTGTTAGGTAGCCCAGGAATGCCTGCTTCACCGAGAGAAGAGAATGGGCATTGATCTTGTTCATGATGATGTGGAAAAACAATTGTTGACAGTAAGCTCATTTAACACCTGAAAAAGGAAAATTTGTTTGTATTATTTTTAATAATGCAAGATAACCTTCCATCTCATATTTTCCCCATAACAGGTAGATCAAGCAGAAAGAGAGAGTGAATGGCCCAAATGCACCATCGTGTGCTTGTCTTTCAGAGTTTAAGCCTGAATGATTTTCTATTCATTTAGAGTATAACTTTGCCCAAATTGCTTGTCTTCAGATATTTTAGGCTACAAATCTCATCTCCTCTGTACTGTGACAGTTGTGGGAACTGTCTTGCAGCATATGAGATTACTCACATCATTCCTTTCTTAGCTACTCGGAGTTATCTTCAGATCAGTTCACAATTAGGGTTGGCTCAAATATGGTGTGTGGGCAATTATGAAAGAAAGTAAGTAAATATAGATGTAAATAATAACAGCTTATTAAAGGAAAATAATGAAAGAGATGCTTTGTGTTACCCCATATTCATGTTTTAAGTAAACAATTAGTAGAGGAAAGCAATTGTTTTAAGAATCATTCTTTGATTAAAAAATACATACAAATACTGTGCTTGGAATACTTACTATTCTTTACACAATTTAATAAGCTTTTTCTTCTGAGCTTTCAGTAGTTTCTGGATATTATAGAAGTCAGGAAATGTCCTAGCAAACATTTCACTTGTCTCATCGCTATCTTGGATTTGCTTCTTGGCTCAGTCTTCCTTTGTACATCCTGCCTCTTGGCCTTTCCATATTTGTGCTTCCCCCCTCAAGTGTTTACTTCTTCAGCAGCTTCATTCTCCCACTACCAAGGTCCCTTATTATGTGAATTGTCAGCTAATGGCTATAAATCTTGATGCTCCTCGCACTCTTGACCTTTCCGTTTTTGAAAATTATTAAAGTTGGGCTGGTAGAATTTGAACTTCCATTTATAAGCTGCCATTGGTTCTGGTCTTGTTAGATAATATTGAGCCCAGACTCTAGGTTGCAAACCTCTCCCTGAAATGCTGATCCCTTGTAGTCACTCCTTAAGAGCTGCAATCTCTGTAGAATTTTTGCCAGTGCTCTCTTTCAAAGATCATTCATGGAAAAAAAAATTCTCATGAGAGTCAGGGACATCTGGATCAGCCCATTACATTGTCTATTTTACACACACACACACAAACACACACACACACACACACACACACACACACACACACACAGCAGTGATGGGATTCAAATAATTTAACAACCGGTTCTCTGCCCTAATGATTTCTTCCACCAACCTGTTCACCAAACTGCTCAGAAAGTTAACAACCGGTTCTCCCGAAGTGGTGCAAACTGACTGAATCCTACTACTGACACACACACAAATTCCAAAACCTGTTTGTTAATCCCATCAATTTCCTGCTCAAATAAATGTAGAGCAGAGGTGTCAAACTCAAGGTCCAGGGGCCAGATTTGGCTCATGGGATGCTTAGATCTGGTCTGTGGGGCTACCCTGGAAACAGCAAAAGACTGGCCCATGGTGCCTCTGCCAGTGAAAAGGGCTGCGAGCTCCGTTTCCACTGGCAGAGGGTTGAAGGAGGCCAACACAGCCAAAAATGGCAGCCCTTCCAAGCTGCATTTTGCTGGCAGAGGATTACAGGAGGCCATTTTCTCTGGTAGAGCACTCGGGCCGCCACAGGCGCCCCTGACATGAGTGATGTTAAGCTGGCCATGCTCGCCCTGGCCACACCCACTCCAGCCCCCGAGGTCGATCGCAACCCTGATGTGGCCCTCAGTGAAATTGAATTTGACACCCCTGATCTAGAGAATACTTTTATCCAAAAGAAAGTTTGATTTTTACTGGGGGAGAGGGGCTAGAAAAAAATTAAGTCCTTGATAATTGTGGGTCTCTTGCTATTGTCTGGACCAAAGGCAAGTGGATATCAACATTGGAGTGAAATGTTTCAAGAAATTAAACCAAAACAAAATGATATTTGGGTCACCGGGGGGGGGGGGTGTATGTGACTGACAAGTGGGTGTAAGAAAGAAGAGTTTGTGGGGCCAGTCTACTTTATAGCAGAGGTGGGTTGCTGCCGGTTCGGGCCAGATGGGCGAAACGCTAGTAGCGGTGGCGGGAGGCTCCGCTCATCCACTTGGATGCTTCTGTGCATGCGCAGAAGCACCGCATTCATGCACAGAAGTGCCACATGCATGTGCAAGTGCACTCACATGTGTGCACATGAGCAAATCGGTAGGAAAAAAATTAGAAACCCACCACTGCTTTATAGTCTATGGGTCAAAAATTCCACAGAGTACTTTGCATGATCATGTTATCTAAGAGTTTCTGGCTTATTTAAATTTAGAAACATTTTCGCTTAAATAAAATCAGTTGCAGGAACATCTTTAAAGAGAAAAACAGAGCCATTTTTCTGCCTATAGTCTTTTTCTTTCTTCAGATATGGTCAAAGGATGTGCTTTCTTTGTTCGGTCTTTTGTCTTTTCACCTAAATCACTAAAAACCAAGCAGATTTGCAATTTATATTTGGATTCTCTGGTTAGTTATTCCAGGCAAATGAAAATAATATTCATAACTGACCATTTTTACAAAGTGTAAGCAAGAAAAGAATTGGAACAGGATAAATTTCAAAGTGCAAAGTAGACTTTTAAGTGGAATGTTCCTAACACAACAAATCAGAAGACACTGAGCAGTTATTTTATTTTTTGTTATTTTTCCTTACTATCAATTTTCTGTGGTAAGCAAAAATAATGGAAGTAGTGAGAAAATGTGTGAAAGCTTCAAAGAAGGCTGGTCGCATTTGATCTTGCTATAAGTGTGGTAAGGATACACAATAAAATCCTCACCTGTTTCTTTTCCTAAGGGTGGGTGGGGGAAAACAAGGAGAAATTGAATTTCAGTTTCCTAAATAAGCGTCATATTCAACTGGTTTTTAGATATTTAATATTGATTTTTTTCTTTTGCACAATCAGTTAAAGGCCTGATGTTATCTACATGAGGAACTAGTTGTGCCTCTTGAAAAGAATTCCAAAATATGGCCCTTACTTATATATCTTATATACATACATGCATACAGACCCCCCCCAAACAAACAGAACTTCAAAACAGATATTTTGAGAGTCTTAACAGAAAAAAGAAAGAAATGGTACTAATGGCGAAGTTAATGCCATACAGGATCTCAAATGCCTCCAGAATAAATGGGGGCTCAAATATTCAAATATTTATACAATGGGATAAGATTTAGGACCAAAATGGATGTCTAAATGTGTTAGAATATGTTTTTAAAAGCATATATCCCCCCCCCCCCAAATTGGTGTCTTAAGTCTTACAGTGAGAAAACATATCTACTTGGCTTCTTTACAGAAACAAAACCAGCTCTCAGAGCTTCAAAGTAGTGCAGACAGGACACCAAAACCATGAGTAAATGAGAATCTTGCAAATCTGAAACTACTTCCCTTCTCCTCTGCCTTTCCTTTCCAAAGAAGTAGGAAGGCTCTCTTTTGAGATGCTTCCTCCACCTCCATCCCTCCGTTGGACTCAAGATTTTGTTTATCCAACCATTGTCAAGGCTGAAGCTCTTCCTCCTGTCTCTTAAGATTATTCTCACGATGTTTTACAGACGCTATCGAAAAAAAGTTAAAATCTTAATCCCACCAAGTCCCAGTAACATCCAAAGTCATGTCATTTGCAAGCCTCTAGGAAGGGTTACCCTGAGTCTGAAAGAAAAAAGTCTCTCCTGGAGGACTAGAGATGTAGCTTCCACATTGATCAAATGGCAAAGAGAACAAATGGGGGTGTTTTTCAAAATTTATAATTCTGAACATTTTTACCAATCCCTGCAAATATATGACAGGGTTTTTGTTTTTCTAACTTGACCAGGAGGTTGATGTAATCCATTCATGCCAAGAGAGAATGAGAAGATACTTGGATAAGGCAATGGCCCAGCTTGCGTAAGAAAACATTTAATCTCAATTTTCTTTAAAGGGCCTTAGAAATAAATTCTGATGTGACCACCTGATCAATTTTCTCCATAGCACAGCTTGAGGGTGAGAATCATTTCCTATATACTGATGGCTTTCTTCTTTAGCAAGATCAGAAATGTCCACGAGACATAAAACTGGATTCTAAACATATAGTATTGGTAAAAGACACAGAGGCGAATGTTGGAGGTCTTTGAAAGGCACTTTAGATCTCAAGGACCGATAGCAATGCCTAATAGATTAGCAAGCGCCCATCTGTTTTCAGTCCTTGTTGATGTCATAAAGTCAAGATAAAAGAAAGGCAATCCCTTTTGAACTTTATTCAGACTGAGGCATCATGGCTATTTATAACTCATCTTCCCCTTTTCCAGGGAAATGATTTTCACCATTTGGAAAAAACTGAATAAAGTTCCCCTTTTCAATTTTGGATCAGCATTGAGAACCTCATGCTGATTCAAGTTAAGCCTTTTGTCTGGATAATCAGTGTCTCAAAGATTCATTTTTAGTTGTCTGCAGTGAAGCTCTATCCAGACAATCAATTTTCTCCCTGAAAACTGAGAAGTCAATTTGAACAAGGCTCATATTCAACTTTCCCATCTTCTCATTCACACCTATCTAGCAATGAACAAAGAAAGCTGAAGAAGAGGGCTTGATTTGCTTTTTTTATGAATAATAAGCAAAAGCCTCTGAATCTGTGATAAAATTGGGTTCCTGACTGCCCAGAAATTTCTGATAATGTTCACTTAGATGTGAGTAGAATGCATTGAGATCTTCCCCCAAATGGGAAAGTCAGAGATGTGATGAGGATGGGAATTGAGAGTGGATCCTAGTAAAGCACTCAACCAACCACCACACCTGCTTCCAAATAACAACACATGGCTCATAGTGCATAGAGCCGAGGTAGCGCAGTGGTTAGAGTGCAGTACTGCAGGCCACTTCAGCTGACTGTTAGCTGCAGTTCGGCGGTTCAAATCTCACCGGCTCAAGTTTGACTCAGCCTTCCATCCTTCCGAGGTGGGTGAAATGAGGACCCAGACTGTGGGGGCAATATGCTGACTCTATAAACCGCTTAGAGAGGGCTGAAAGCCCTATGAAGCGGTATATAAGTCTAACTGCTATTGCTATTGCTATTGCTAAATAGGCAATTCGTGCAAGAGAAATCCAGCATTATAAAAAATGTAGTTCTTTGAGTATAATATACTATGTGCATCATGTATCCACTGAAAAGAGCCAAGGAGACTGGTCAAAAAGTGTTCAGTTCTGTTGGGTCTAGTGATTGCCCTGGAGGAGAAGGGAAACAACTGTCTCTTTTAAAACAGGCAGCAGTACCCGCTATTCACAGTGGTTCATACCTTACCATTGTCTGAGTTATATTATTGTAATGCCCTATATATGGAACTGTCCTTGGCAAACATTCAGGCACTGAAACTGATCCAGAATGCAGCAACATGGGTTGTTTGAATCATTTCACAATATACTCTTGTAACATTCTCTTCTATGACCTGCACTGGATTTCAGCTTCCCAGTGAAATGCAAGGTGTTCATTGTCACCTATGAAACTCTACACAGAAGGCTAAGCCTTTTGTTGGACCACCTATCTCCATTTGCCCTAGCAAAATCTACAGGATGGGCCTGCTCCTTTGTATTAGGATTCCTAGGCAGTGCCATCTCATGGGATCTAGGAGTCTCTGTCATAGTGTCTGCCCTGGAGATCCAGATAGCCCTGACCCTGTGGGTCTTTCCATTAAGCGCTCAGTTGTTCTCCCAAGTTTTTGGATGAACACTGTTGGTTGCTTTTGTTCTCTTCTAGCCTTTGGAATATAATGATTTTTAGATTATGCACATGTGTGGATGTGTGTGGGCATGGATGTGCATGTGCATGCATATGTTCTGGTTTTGTTTTAGCCCTCAGTTTGCCAATGTTATGAGATAAAGGAGTTTAAGAAGCTAATTATTTTCTTTGCAAAAGTTATAATCCTAGTTTACTCCCTGACCCTCGTTTCACTACAGAGCTGATAGATCAGCCCAGCATGAGCTGGAGAAAGATTTGAGTGACAAGCAAACAGCTCACCGAATTGATGACAAATGTCACCATCTCAGGAACACATCTGATGGCATCGGCTATTACCGAGGTGTAGAGCGATTTGATGCCACGTAAGTGTTGAATGGAGACTACCAATTTCATTTTTAAGGGAACCAGTGACAGTGGCTAAATGTTGGACATGAACTACATAAATTCAGACTTGCCATTCAATGGATGACTCTGAGTTATTCAATCTTTCTAAGCTTCTTCACAGGGTTGTTGCCAAAATAAAATGAGGGGAGACTCCTGGGTACATTGCCTTCAGTTGCATTTTTGTTTATTACAGAAACTTAAGAGCTATTTCTTTGAATAGGTGTACAGAATTCAGTTCTGTTTTAGCTGAGGATACAGCTGATGCAAAGTTGAAATGTCTGTGATTTTATAGATGAGTGTCTTGTCTATATAAGACTACAATGCAAACCTTCCTTTATACAAATCCTAGAGATATAAAGGAGCATAAACATCACTTTTTCAGAAATGTAAAACTCATTTGCATGTGATTGTTCATCCTTTGATGACTTCATAGTTAATGCCTTCTATGATGGTATTACTTTTTCTCTCCAGAACTGAATATTGTGTCTGAGGTGACATTAGTTCCTCATTGGATGCTTTATTCGGTAGAAGTGCATTAGGAGCACAATGTGGCTGGGGAACTCTAACTTTCAAGCTTGATCTTGTCTGGCAGGCCAGCTCATTTGGTCTACTGGATCATCCCGCTCCTCCAAGGCTCCCATTTCTCCTTTAGCACTGCCAGTTGCCCTGCCCTTTACCCATTTGGCTAATGTGTGCCTGCTCCTATTGGAAAAGCTAGAGAGATTCTAGGGCTGCATGCTTTTTTTGCTTAGCAAAGGTGCAAAACATCTCATCTCATGCCCTTCATCCATGCCTGTTCTCCATCAGGAAAACACTTGCTGATCAATCCAAGACAACCATGGGGATGATGACTTCCTGCTTTGCTCTGTATTGAGTAGCTATTCTCCATGCATTTAAAAAAATGGTCCTTCAACTTCTCTTTCTTAAAAAGTGGATTTCTTTGAAATGTATCAATTCAACCTAGCTGGCCTAAGTTGAACAAAGACTAACTTCACCCTCTGTAACAAAGGCTATTGCTTTCCTTTGCTCTAATTGTTGCAAAGGCTTTTTACCAGCTATAATGATAGACAAGCTGGTGCCTTTGTTATGATTTCTACTAAAAATGTCTGTAAAAATGCTGGCTGAATTAGTGGGAGTTAAATTACAAAATACTGGAAATACAAAAAAAAAAAAAAAAAAAAAAGATTGGCACCAGAACCAGAAGTACCCTGCACCTATTCCAATATCAGA
The DNA here is from genome assembly GCF_051295495.1 of Thamnophis sirtalis. NCBI lineage: Eukaryota > Metazoa > Chordata > Lepidosauria > Squamata > Natricidae > Thamnophis > Thamnophis sirtalis. The sequence goes on from NW_028261383.1 coordinate 117,391,474, forward strand.
TTGTGCTCACAAAATGGACCAGAAAAATTCCATTCCAGTCAGAAAGTTGGAACAATAAAAGGGAACAATCCACTATAAAATGCTTCTTCATGCTCATTTAAGAATATCCAGAATACTAAACAGTATGTAATATGATGATTACTGAATTATACCTCCCCTTCCATTTTTAAAAAGCAATACATGTGGAGAACAAATTAATGTTTGTACAGGAGGTTAGCTTTTGGCAGGCTTAAATACCACACCAGCATTTCTGACTGCAGTTACACTTAATTTTTTTTGCATTCACACCACTCCTCCTCTTTCACTCCTCCCCTCCCCTCCCCCTTCCTATTCTTTCTCACTTAAGAGAAAAATAGTTGACATGCTTAAAAATGGGATGTCCAAACACCACAGATGGATTTGTTAAACAGCTCAAATGTTGCAAACATAACTGGTACACCTTTGTATCCAGAATTAGTTTCAAGGAAGAGCCACACATACTATTTACAACTCACTTGTTTGTCTCTTCTACTTTCCCAGGATTTCAGTGCCAGAATCCTGGGCCAAATTTACTGATGATAACATTCTGCGCTCCCAGAGTGAGCGGGCTGCCTCTTCCAAGCTCAGGGATGATATTGAAACTTTGCTTGTGGTGACTGCCAATGAGATGTGGAACCAATTTAACCGAGCAAATGTTGCCTTTACCAACCGCATCTCTGAAACTGCTGATGCCAAAAATAAGATTCAGACCCATCTGGCTAAGGTGAGATCTGCAATAGTGGCGAGTATCTGTAGCTCGGGTGTAGGATGAGGGTGAAGGTTCATTCTCCAAGCTTGTGGGTTGGTTTTTGGATGTTTTGTTAGCAGGCTAGGTACCATCTTCAGTGGACTTTAGGGGATCAAACTAAACTTTGCTGAAGATGTTACCAAGCCTGTTAACAAAACATTCACAAACCAACCCACAAGCTCGGAGAACAAAGTTCACCCTCATAAGGTGAAATCAATTTCACAAAATCAATTGGGAGGGAGGCAAATTCATTTAATGACCATGTGATTCACTTAACAAATGGAGTGATTCACTTAACAACTATGGCAAAAATGAGGCACAACTCACTTAACAATTGAAATTTTGGGCTCAATTGTGGTCATATATCAAGGACTATCTGTACATTACTAAACACATTCCCAGTAATTTTAACATTTCAGAATTTCAGATATGCACCATGGCTTTCCTAAACAACTTTCCATTTTTTTTAAATATAATTTTATTAAACTGTACAATGACAAGTTAACACTTTAATCACCAGGCAGTTCCCTGAAGAGAAAGTTTGCTAAGAGAGGAGTGCTACAGCTGATAGAGCTGATTGTTGTTTTCATTTTTTTTTCTGAGTGAACAATCTGGAATGGCATTCTTTCCCCCCACATTTATTAGGGCATAGTGAGGGAGGAAAAAGCCACTAGAGATACATTTGACTTAGCCTATGCTCTAAAGAAAGATTCCCTCTTTCTCACAAGATGATAGAGGAGAGTAAACTAGAATCTCTCTGGAGACTTTACTGGATTGTCAACAATTTCCACAGGTCACATGTTTCCCTCGTACAACTGTCCTTTGCAATTGTGAGGGCATTCTTGAATGTTTAACACACTGTTAATTCTCTCTCTTTCGTGATTTCTGAGAGACAAAGGACAAGCGTTCTCCCCCCCTCCCCGATTTTCCAGGCTCCTTTCATAAATATAAAATCTCTCATCAAAATTATACTTGTTCAAGCTTGAATCTAGTCTAACCATAGTAACTTCAGAGAGCAGCATAAGGGGATGTAACATTCCCCTACTTATAATATCTACCCTCTCCCCATTCACTGTAGAAGAGCCACTATGAAAGCTTTTTGTTGGGATAGCCCCCATGAAATATTAGATTATCCTTGAAATTAGACTTGTACCCACAGATGCATAACCAAAAACATGACCACCTAGTTTTTGGCTGAAAGAATGGGAATTCTATGTATTCAATCATTTTTCTGTTTTTTTGGACTTTAAAAATTAAAAATTGGGTGGCAAAAAAGGTGAGAAATGATTGATTTAATGCAGCAGTCACTAGCTGCATTCATGTTGTATTACAGAACTAAGATGCAGTTGGGGCTGGGGAACCAATATAGTCCTTATTAAAGACAGATATCAATATCATATTGATTTTCTAATCTTTCCCCTTATTTTTCCAAATTGTAGACTCTTCAAGAAATCTTTGATACAGAGATGATCATAGAAGCGATTCGGAAGGCTATTCGGGAAAAAGGACCTTCTTTGAAAGTTGCCCAGACTCGTCTGGATGAGCGTACACGTCGACCTAATGTTGAACTTTGCCGAGATTATGCCCAGTTACGGTAAGGAAAATCAAAATCCTCTACCCTTGTTATAGGAAGGAAGGGGAAGGGGAAGGGGAAGGGGAGAGGAGAGAGGGGAGAGGAGAGAGGAGAGAGGAGAGAGGAGAGAGGAGAGAGGAGAGAGGAGAGAGGAGAGAGGAGAGAGGAGAGAGGAGAGAGGAGAGAGGAGAGAGGGGAGGGAAAGGAAAGGAAAGGAAAGGAAAGGAAAGGAAAGGAAAGGAAAGGAAAGGAAAGGAAAGGAAAGGAAAGGAAAGGAAAGGAAAGGAAAGTGTTCATAAACAGCAAAGACAGCAGACCAGAGGCGGGTTGCTCCCAGATTGGCATGGATTGGCTGAACCAGTAGTAGCAGTGGCAGGAGGCTCCACCCACCTGCCCAGATGCTTCTGTGCATGTGCAGAAGCATCACACACCCGTGTGAGCATGCAAGAATGAACTGGTAGTAAAACATTTGGAAACCCACCACTGTGGCAGACCTTTGGAAAAGAGTCTTAATCAGGCCATGCTACTGTATACGTATACAGTATAAGTATGTAATTTAACTATATTATCTGATTAAGAGCTACTCTCCAGATTTATCCCACATTATTTGCTACTTGATCCCGTTCACTGAGGTTCAACAGGCATGAAACCTAGAGATTTCTTTAGCAAAGCATGTACAATACAACAGAGGTTCAATTCTTTCACTGTGTCACATTCTCATTCTTCTCTGTTTTCCATGCACAAGCTTGCATACTTAGAGACTGCTCAGGCACACCTTTTGATGAAACACACGAATCGACCAGCCACAGAACATTAAATTCTTAGGGCAAGAAGGGGTTGAATACATTTTTTTCTTTGTTCTTAGCATAATGTTCTAGAGGGCTATCCCTGTAAAAAACCACAACAGAGTCTTCTGAAATACAGGGTCCCATGCTTTATTGTGGCTTCGGAGCCTTTGAATAGGACTTACCAGAATCAGCCACACGTCTAAATGGAGATTATGGGAAGTGTAGTCCCATACATTTTAAGGGCAGAAAGGGAATGCTACTACTAAACCTGGCCAATGACCAAGCTAAACATTATACTAGTTTGAATGAAAGAGCCTATGGAACAAGTTCAGGGATGGTGGCAAATTTCTTGGCAAGGTTTTGGAAGTAAATTTCCATTGCCTTCCTGTTAGGATACAGTGACAAGAGGCTGGCTCACAGTCATCCAGTTGGCATTGTGCTCAAGGTGGGACTAGAACTCACAGTCTCTGTGAGCCTATGAGAACTTTCCTTTCATCCTTTATAACCACCTAGGACAGTGGTGCCCAACCTTTTGGGTACCAAGGACCAGTTCTGTGGAGAAAGCAATTTCTGAGGACCAGAGGGGGTACGGTTTTGTATGCTGTCTGCATCCCGTGAATGGGGCTTCACTTGTTTTCATGGCCCACATGCTGGCATGCCAGGGGTTGAGGACCCCTGACCTAGGAAACTGTATAAAGAGAAGTTGGGACAGTATTGCTTAGCCCTTTCCATGCCTGTTTTTAATAAATGTTACTAATTTGCACATATACTTAGCTTTTTAGATTCATGTACAACACTAATTCAGTTCATTCAATTAGCAATCAGTAATAATTTGATTTTCTATTTAAGAGCTAATTTTCTTATTCTAATTTCACAATTAAACTTTGCACAGTATGAACCAGACACAAACTCTGAACCAAAATAGAGATAGGCCCAGAGTTTGTTCTTGGTCACAATTAATGAGCTACTAGTATCCATAATATCTAAGTATAATTGACCTAGTCTGACTCTTAACTGTTCTTCAGAGGCCAAAACCCAATAGTTAGCTTACTCTGCATTTCTGACTGAATAGAATTTGTGACTGAACCATCAATCAGTTATAGACCAGTTGGCTCTCTTCAGGAGCAATGGTAAAGAAAGTCCTTCCTCGTGTATTTGAACTTTGAACTCCTGATATCAGCTACAATGGGCAACAGGAAACGGGACTAAGCACACTGCTTCTTTAACCTTCCATGGAGATTCTAGTTTCCTTTTTCAGTTTGGTTCACTAGCTAGAAAACCAGTTTCACCTTAGAGTGCCTTTTGAAATCAACTATTCTGCTTCTTCTTCATCCTTCAGAGTGAAAAGTTCATTTTGCCCAGTCACTTGAATTGACATGAAAGAGAAAAAAAATGACATGTGAGAATACTAGTATGCAAACAGGAAACCACAATTTTCCATTCTTTTTTCATTTTCCCCCTAAGTAGTGCTGCTTTGTCACACTGACACTTTTTCAGACAATTTTTGTTTCATTGGTTTCATGGGGGAGAAAAATAACTTTTATGCAATTGAGTGCAATAAATGGTCAGTTTATTGGGGAAGCTTCCCTGTGAAAAGCTAGCATGCTGAGCAAAAACATTATTGGGTTTGGTAGGATTTATTGCATGGCTGTTTACACAATAAATAAAATTATATAAATACAAATATTTTGTATTTAATAATAACAATGATAACGGCTTTTCAAAGCATTTTTTAAAACATTTTTTGTAAAAGTATGCAGCTTTCCTTAACATGGAGATTTCGTATGCAGCTTTCTTTAATGTACACTATAGAGAAAGTGAACTCGAGAAAATGTCACCTATTTCAATTTTTTTAAAATTTAATGCATGTACCCCAATTCAGTATTTTTAAAATTCTTTGAAATATAAATTCCATTGGTATCTTTTAGCATATTATATCATTTGGTATGTGACTTTCAAAAGCATGCTTCTATTTCCAATGTCCTTCATTTTATCTATTTATTTATTTCTCATATTTCTAAACCACCTCTCTCTCTCAGAAAATATAGTAGCCTTTTGTGTAAATTTTTGACAAGAAAAGGAGGTGAAAAGCCTAAAGCATGAAAATAATGTATTAATACCCTTCCCTACTTTCTTCCCACTTAGCCTTGTGAATGAAGTCTATGAAATTGATGATACAATCCAGGGACTACAACAGAGGCTGAGAGATGCTGAAGATATTCTCCAGACACTGCTTCACACCAAAGCCAATCTGGAACATGATCTTGCTGTCAAAGCCAATTCACTTTTCATTGACCAGGAGAAATGCATGGGGATGAGGAAGACTTTCCCTAACACACTGAGACTGGTAGGGTACACATAGGTGGGTGCTGACTTCAAAGAAATTTGAGAACTATGGACTTGACTTAGTAATAAAGTGTGTCTAGGGGAGGTTTGCTTTGTTGCACTTTTATGAAGTTTTTATTTCTGAAGACATGATTATATTTTCATATATTAAAAGTTTCTCTGCATAGGAATACAGCTATTTCCTACGTGGTGTGTCTAGTGTATTTTCTTCTCTTCTAGGTGCATATATTCTCCTTTAGTACACAACATTTGCTGCAAACATCTCAGTGGCACACAATCCAATTTTAATGATATTGACCATAATTCAGCAGCTCAGATGTACTTACAACTTATAATTGAATATGGAATGATGTCATGTGTTCTGGCTGAATAGGAGGAACTGTATGGAAACAGAAGGGGAAAGACAGTATACTGTGTTTCTCTCTGGTGAAAGTGGAATCTAATTGTTTTAAATCCCCTATCCATCAGTTTAAGGGATAGATTGCCTTAAGAAACGGCAGACTAAAGTCAGTTCTGTATTTTATCCACTCAAGCAAATGACTTCTTCTGATCTTGGTTATGCATCTTCAATCCTGACTCAGCTTTTAGAATGATAATTTATTCTTACCAGCTCAGCATATAGTTGTAAACATTTCAAAATGGGAATTCATCCATTCCACTGGTATTACTCAGTGGAAAAAGGAATAACCCAGAGGAAACCCAAATAACTAATAGTCATTGTGTGCCTTTTTTTTTTTAATGTGCGAGCTTCAATATGGATTATTGAATATTCTTTAAAAAGAAACTTCTCATTTTCTTTCCCTTTTCAAAGTTATTAGGCCTTTCCATGCACCAATTATTGTTTGTCTTTCCTTTGAGGCAGAGGTTTGGCTCTGAGGTAAATTTAATAAAGTATCAATTGGATTCCTCATAGGAACATTTTAATACTGGATACAGTACGTTGATATAATCGAGGAGGTACCTTGGAAGGAAACTGAAGGTAAAGCAAATCCTTCTATATAGAAGAAACATTTTCTATAAAAGCTTGCAAACACAGTTTTGGAGAAGTGGGCCGCAGTTACTGTAGTAAATTTGGGGAGATAAATTGGAAATGTTAAGACATCCACTTATAAAACATCTGTAAATAAAAATCTGTATGATCATTACCCACAAATCTCCTTGATCCCAAATTGGTGTATAATTACCATATCATTCCGCATTACATATCTGAAGAATGGTGTCACAAGCACAGATAACAAATGATATTTCTTTGCCACCCCACCTCCCAAAAGCATGAAAAGTCTTCCTGTTTTCTTGATATTTCAATGGATTTTAAGATGCACATCTCATGTTATTTCTGCCCATCAAAGGCAGCTCTCTTTTTAATGACACCACAAAGCTTTACAAAAGAAAAAGTCTACTGACAAAAAGTGACAGATCATAGTTCCGTGGATAAATTCTGGATGCAGTAGACAACAGGACCTTTCCCCACCTTCTGGTTATCTTTAACTTAAATGTAATTTAATCAACATTCAGTAAGAATCGGTAGAAAGATCTTAATCTGAAATTTCCATGTCACAGAAGTCCTGCTCCACAGTAAACAAGAGCAAGTAAACATGCAAAATAAATGTAAAAAATCATCTAAAATAAAATTCTCTGACTTTTCCACCTTGTGGACCCCTGGGAGCGGGAGGGGGGATGGTTCTGCACTTGCCTGCCACTTCCATGCCCCAGTTCCAAAAGGCTCAAAGTCCAGTAGTGGGGTCCAGACTGGGGATTGGGGACCCCTGATCTAAACCATCTTTCTTAGGAAAATAAAATCCAGCTGTCTTACATAACTGAAATACAGAAGAAGGGAAATTGCACAAAATGTTTTATGGAGATAAAAAAATCCCAAGCATTGGGGCCTCATTGAGGAAATAAAAACCCTGCTTCTTAAAGGCATGAGTCCATTAACACACTGAATTCATTTTCCATCCTTACAGCCATGATAAAAAAATGCAATGGTTCTAACAAGATTGAGAAAAGGACACTGGGTTGGTTACCCAGAACATCATCTTGGCTCTCCTCTCCACCCATAATAATAGACAGACATGATCCATGTCTATCACTTCAGGTTCCTCAAGTGATTTTGTACCATACATCAAGCCTAAAATACAGGTGAAAAAATTGGTGGTTGAGTATCATTGGAATAAGCACTTCAGGGCACACAGCATGCCTATTTGGTAATGCCCTAATGCTCTCAATATACAGAGGACGTCAGACTGGGAAAAGATGTGTGATGATATATCTCAAATCCAGTGTGTAGTTGCCATGCCAGGTGGTATACTGTGTATTTCCTAATATGGCTGTCTCCTTTAGTGGAAGAAGCTTAATATTGCCTTGCTGCAGAGCCCTGGATATGTATCCACATTCTAGATCTTGTGCAGCAAACTATCAGAACAAAGAAGATTTATACTTTTTTTCTCAAAATGGGAATATTTTCTTTGATAGGAAGGTGGTTCTTCACAGAAAAAGTTAGGTGTGAATAACCAGATCCATGCGTGAAGAGTTCAATTAGCTACTTTATTGCTCATGCCTGTTTCACAGCAATTTCCCAAGACTGGTAGTCTGCAACTGAGCCAGACTAGCTAAGGTTCAACAGCACTCCGGGGTGGGTGGGTGGAAGGGGTGTGTGAACCTTGCCCTCTTGTGCCTACTTAAGAATTTCAGACTAATTCCCCACTAGACTCCTCTGCCTGGCCTGGTCTGGCTCTCTTCCACTGAAAATTACAAATTTATCATGTCAATCTTTCCATCTCTCTTTAAAGATGAGAAGCATTTACCAAAAAAGAAGATGGAAATATTAGTGCTAGAGGTCATCTAACTGGGTATATTTTGAAAGAATACAACAAAGGGGGTGGTGGGTAAAGGAAATGTTGAGCAATGACAAAAGGCAGCTATAGTGAAGGGATTTTAAGATTGCAGAATTGATACCTGGAAACTGGGTCTGTATATGGGACAGTCCAAATTGTGTCCACCAGAACTCTATATTAAGCCAGGGATAGTCCCTCTCCCCCCCCTCTCTCTCTTACAAATCATATTCATCTTCCTGAAGGCAGGAAGATGTACTGTTGTTATTTCAGGAGATATATGCATGTTAAGTTGCCAATAGCATACCTTGCTTGTAATTCTGGCAAGTGTGAATGAAAAATCTTTAAGAGATTTCTGATCTCCTCAATTGTGGTCTTTTCAGCCCTCCTTAAGCACCCTTGTTCTCTTCCTTCCTTTTTGTTTCCATGTTTTAGGTCTAACACAAGCCATGCCTCTTCTTGTGTAGAGTTCATGTAGAACCAACATTGTAAAATCCTTGCTCAACAAAATTATAGAGAACTATATATGGAAGTGGGCTAGGGACCATTGAGAACACATGAGATCCCACAGCACCGATCCATGTGCATGTTTCTGTGTCTTTATTTGGCTGAAATTTCAGGTAATTTTCTTCTAAAGGAGACTAGCATGTTTAAACTCCATACCAACAGCCAATGTCACTGTAATTTTCTATGTTTGGAGGACATCTATGTTCTTCTTGTTTCTCTGGCAATATGCCTGAAAATCCTCTTGGCAAGATCCTGACTGCATCCTGACAGAATGTTCTGTCAAGGCAGCAGGTCCAAACAGGAAGTAATTATTCTTAGCAACTCTTTGAACCAGAAGTATACCTCCTATAATTTTAAAATAGTCTGTCTCTATTTTATACACAACCATGGGGGTTAGGTTTATTATCTTTGTCTCTCTCTCTCTAGCTATCAGAAGGTATGCAACTTCCAAAATATATGTCATTGTATGAATTAAATTCCTCTCACTATTACTCTCTTCCTATCCTCATCCATTTTAAAATGTCTTCATTAAATACTGTATAAATAAATGAGTATACGAAATTAAAATTGACCTTTAGTTTCACTGGTTGACATCACTAACTCTCTGTTCCACTGTTGATTTTGTCCACTTGTTTTGGTCAAGGGTTATTTTTGACTAAAGTGTTCTTTCCTGAGGAATTCCAGTAATTATTGTTGCTTTGACCTAAGCGTCTCAGAAATAATAAAAAAAAACAAAGTTTCTCACCATAGTGCAATTACCTTAATTTTCTGTTCCTGTGGAATCAGGAGCCATTTCTAATTGAGAGGCACAATCATTATCAAGAGAGTGATTATGGAATGCTTCCAGTGAGAGGTTTATCAAGAACTATTGCATAGTTATTCCACCTTTTCCTCTGAAACAGATGTTCTTTAGAAATTCATATGATCAGGGCTGGGTTTCAACCGGTTCGCACCGGTCCCTGCGATCCGGTTGGTCGCCGAACCCGGAAGTAAGTAACTTCCGGGAACGGCGAAGCCCCCCCCCCGCACCCGCGCACGCCCGCACACCCGCACCCGCTCCTTACCCGTTTTTTTTTAATTTCGCGCTTTCCACGCATTCGCAGAACGCCTGCGCGATCCTCCAGGAGCAGCTGGAGCATCGCGCAGACGCTAATACGCATGCGCGCGCCGCGTGCGAGGATGCCGCGTGCATGCACGCGCGCGCCGCGTGCGTGCGTGAGGACGCCACCGGCCTCGTTCCAACCGATCCGGTTGGAACGGGGCGAGAAACCCACCCCTGCATATGATGCAAGAAGAGATGGAGAAACACAGAATCATTAACAATAGAGGTGTGACAGATCAGGAGTTCCCCTACCACTTTATGTAGTAAGAGCCTTATCTGGATGCCCAATTTATTGCTATGTGGCTTGAAAAAGATAGAATGTCTCTGTACTCAACAGTCCCTTGAAAGTTGGTGAAAGGAGGCAGAGCTGATAAAGAGAGCCTGGTCTGACTAAGCAGCTGAAAAGAAGAACAGATGGTGAAAGCTGCTGGTTTTACTCTGAAGCCTTTTCACTGGGTTCATCTGAGGATAAGTTCTGAACTCAGTGGGTTTTTTTTAAAAAAAATCATGCAATCAAGAGTTCAGGATTTGTGAGGGGAGGGCAGAGGTGCCATTAAGCAGGTTCTGACCAATTCTGAAGAACCAGTAGTGGAAATTTTGAGTAGTTCAGAGAACCGGTAAATACCACCTCTGACTGGCACTACCCCCATCTATTCTCTGCCTCCACAGTTCCAGTTGATTGGGAGGGAATGGGGATTTTGCAGTAACATTCCCCTGAAGTGGGAAGGAAATGGAGACTTTATAGTATCTTTCCCCTGCAGTGCCCACCAAGCCACGCCCACCAAGACTGATAGTAAAATAAATAAATACCACCATTGGGAGGAGAAGGAGGAGGAAGAAAAGGAGGAAAAAAGAGAGGAGAAAACCTGATTCTGAGGAATTGGATGACTCATTGTTCCTGACTTGCTGCTTAGCTGGGATTGGCTACAGTATCCTTACTTTCTTGCAGCCATTAACCAACACAAGTCATTACCAATATTCTCCCTAGGGACCCTGGAAGCAAGTCTTCTCTGTGGCAGCACCTGCCTTCTGAACAAGGTCCCAACTCTCCTGTTGGGGAAAAGTCATGGAGATCATGAAGAGCCATGGAGACCAGGATATTCGCTCAGGACTTCCGGTTTGCTCGTAGGTCAGTTTAAGCCCTCGGGGGCCTTCAGGGAAGCCTCCTGAAGGTCCCTAAAGCCTCCGAGGACCTCCAAGGGGCTGGGGAGGCTGTTTTCACCCTCCCCAGGCTTCTATAAAGCCTCTGTACCCTGGGGAGGGTGAAAAAAGCATGCAAAAAAGGGGGGTCGCGTCTCTCATGCACGAATGCGCACTGGGGGGGTTGTGCCTTGCATTATGGGTGTGGCACGCCCGCACACGATGCCCCCTGCGCTTTCCCCCCCTTATGGCATGTGAGCCAAAAAAGGTTTGCCATCACTGGCATATAGGTTTAATAATAAATAATAACCTTGGACTACAACTTCCATAGTCACTTTTTCCCTTTTTAAAATAGATTGCTCTACTCATCAAGTGGTCAACTCATAGAGTGCTAAACCCTGGAACTAGTTAGCTTGTCTCTGGCTTAACACATGTAATTAAAAAGTTTGATTTCTATGGTAGCCTGTCGAGAATGGAATTATTTTCCACTGTTCCCAGGAGCCCAGCTCCTCATTTTTTCCCCCTCATGAAATGTTTACAGGATAGTTTACAACTCACACTATAGCAGTAGTAGACTTATATACCGCTTCATAGGCCTTTCAGCCCTCTCTAAGCGGTTTACAGGGAGTCAGCATATTGCCCCCAACAATCTGGGTCCTCATTTTACCCACCTCGGAAGGATGGAAGGCTGAGTCAACCCTGAGCCGGTGAGATTTGAACCGCTGACCTGCTGATCTAGCAGTAGCCTGCAGTGCTGCATTTAACCACTGCGCCACCTTGGCTCTTGCACATTACACATATAATCCTACAGCTAAACGCCCTTCTCAAACTACGAGTAGACTTCCCTAAATGACCATTTGTTCAGTGAGGGTTCAAAGTTGTGGTGGTGCTGAATGAAGAGACTTTCCACTGATGCCCAAACTTACAGCTGTTTTAGCATGCTTGCAGTCACGGGATTGCAATTGGGTGGTTGGCAACCCATTCACACTTATGGCGGATTGCCAAGGGCCCTGCAATCAAGATTACTAGAATTTAAAACTTTGCAAACATTGCCATGTTTTTCTCCCCTAATTTCAAGTCTTAGATTTTTAATTGTTGCCCAAAAGATTAATTTTATAGATTTTATTTGTTATTAGGTAAAGATTCCCCTTGCACATACATGCTAGTTGTTCCCAACTCTAGGGGGCTGTGCTCATCTCCCTTACAAAGCCAAAGAGCCAGTGCTGTCCGAAGACGTCTCCATGATCATGTGGCTGGCATGACTAAACACGGAAGGCACAAGGAACATTGTTACCTTCCCACCAAATGTGGTCCCTATTTTTCTACTTGCATTTTTACATGCTTGTGAACTGCTAGGATGGCAGAAGCTGGGACAAGTAATGGGAGCTCACTCCTTTACTTGGTGCTAGGTATTTCAACCACCAAACTGCTGACCTTTCTGATTGACAAGCTCAGCGTCTTAGCCACTGAGCCACCGCATCCCTTATATTTGTTATTAGCCAGTTTTAAATATATTTTTGAGGAAAAATAAAAGAGACATATGCGGTGGTGTGGACAGTTTTGTTGTTTCTGTTCTGCCCATCAACTATAATGTCATGACTCTGTCCTGCTTCTTTGTAGGTTTCTGGGTGCAATTCAAGGTGCTGCTTATCATCTAGAACAGTGTTTCTCAACCTTGGCAACTTGAAGATGTCCAGACTTCAACTCCCAGAAGTCCGGACATCTTCAAGTTACCAAGGTTGAGAAACACTGATCTAGAAAGTTCTACCTGGCACAAGGCCAGGCTATTGGTGGGATCGCCTCTCTCCCCCATTGTTTCTGCTCACCTCACCAGATCTAACAGGGAGGGCATGTTCCAAGTTTCTTCCACTGAACAATGCCATCTTTTGGACCCAGGAGCCATAACAGCAGTTCCTGCCGTTGCAACAGCATCTCTGCAGAGAGCAAGGTAACCCTGACCTTTCTGGACTTTCTCAAGGTAGTGAATTCCTGTTGCCAATGCATTTAGGCCAGTTAATCTATTGTAAATTGTTCATAAAATTTCATAATCATAAATATTCAAGTGCCATATTTTTGATTGCAGTGTGTGTGTGGGGGGGGGGGTATTGTAGATTTTTAAAATTCCTGACTGTTCTAAAAACTGTTAGGAGACATGTCATTTATCAGTAGCTAAGAGGGTAGATATTATTAGTTTGTGGAAAATCCCTTTTATCTTAAAAACATATCCCCACCCTTCCTGCTAGATCATTTTGCCTGTCACTCTGGCATGTTATTCTAGAATTATTCATAATGACCCAACAGACCAATAGAGTCATTCTAACCATTAAAACTGGAATAGGACCAAATTGATCTTGTTTCTGTCCTTTTGCAAAAAAAAAATCATTTTAGAGCGCTGGCCAATGAGGGATTGGAAAAAATATGGAGGCATGAAGGAAGGAAGGAAGGAAGGAAGGAAGGAAGGAAGGAAGGAAGGAAGGAAGGAAGGAAGGAAGGGGAAGGGAAGGGAAGGGAAAGGAAAGGAAAGGAAAGGAAAGGAAAGGAAAGGAAAGGAAAGGAAAGGAAAGGAAAGGAAAGGAAAGGAAAGGAAAGGAAAGGAAAGGAAAGGAAAGGAAAAGAGGGAGGGAAGAGGGAGGGACATAGAATGACAGAGAGGAAAGGAAGGGGAAGGGTCTCAACTACGGTACTTTTGGGTTAGGGTTAGGGTTAGGGTTTTGACTTTGTCCACCATTGGCATACAATACATCTCAACACCATACAATACAGGCATCAATGTAGGTTGCCCAATTATAGATTACAATCTTTGTTGATTAAAAGTGTGTTTGGATTTTTACATAATACCTTTGGAGGAAGAGCCATGGCTTTTGGTGAACTTCATGGAAATTCCATCCTTGCCAAGTTTTCAAAATAAATCTCACAGTTAATGTTTTAATTTTAACAAAACGTATTTGGCAGATGTTTGGTTTGGAGAGGTCAGTTTATGACATACAGGTTACACAAGCAGCTACATATTTTTTTATCATTGCTCTCACGTGTATTTATTTCCCTATTTCTTATTTCATATGCTTTCTTCCTTACTGTCTTTTGAATTCACTGTCTACCAAAGGTTCTTTCTTACTTCTTTGCCTTATTCATTTTTTTTAAAATCCTTTTTTATGGCATCCATCGAGACCGTCTTCTGCCGCATACCTCCCAAAGACCGATAAGATCGCACAGGATGGGTCTTCTCCAGGTGCCATCAGCTGGACAATGCCGGCTGGCAACGCCTCAGAGTAGGGCCTTCTCTATTGCCGCTCCGGCCCTATGGAATGAGCTACCCCCAGAGATCCGGACTCTACCCACTCTCATGGCCTTCCATAAAGCTATCAAAACCTGGCTTTTCCGGCAGGCCTGGGGCTGTTGACCTCTTGATTGAGGTCCAGCCCCGCTTAGACTGTGTGCATGTTGTGTTCTTTTAATTTGTTGTGTCTTATTTGTTTTAATCCTTTTTAATATTTCTTATTTCTGTAAGCCGCCCAGAGTCCTCCGGGATTGGGCGGCCTATAAATTCAATAAATGGAAATGGAAATGGAAATCTTGTGTCAATCTACAGCAGCATGCATCCAATTACACCATGCCTTTTGCCTGGTGAATTCCTTCTTCTTATTGTCTCTAAATAAATTTGATTGCACATTCACAGCTTTCACAGATAACTGGCGCTTTCAAAATAACCAGTGATTCACTCCAATCTAACAGCAATCTTTGTGCAATATTTCTTAATGCATGATGACTCAAAATGATAATTGCAACTGTAAGCAAGGAACAGGAGGTAAGTACCCCATAAAAACTATGGGCCTTTCTAATGCCAGCATCATCAGTTACATTTAGCCAAATGCTTTCCTTGGAAACAATCATTGTCAGATATGCATGTCACTGCCAATGATTGTTACAATATGTGGGGGAAAAGGAAATAATGCAAGGCTTTTGCATCTTGGATCAAATTTCAGCTATGCCACTCATAGTACTCATACTTTAGAAGATCTATAATCTAGTTATATTATTTCTTATCAAGATCTACTTATTATTTTGCTGAAATTAGGGTTGGAGGTAACTGAAGGCTTCTAGTCAACCTGCATATACAGTACAGCATCAGTGCAATAGGTTGATATCCCTTTGCTTGCAGTCAATGTTCTGTTTTGACTTATAGCGAAGACCTACAGACTTTCAGGGCTCTAAATCATGAATAAATACAATGGCTGGACAATGTATTTATTCTTTAGCAGATAATTGGCCAATTTTTAATTGATTCAGAAAGGTAGAACACATGCAGTGTGTATGTTTTACATACATGCAGTATGTAAAAAAGAACACAGAGAATTTCATTGTACAGAGTTGTACCAGAGTTGCCTGGAGAGGCCATTTAAAGGAAAGTCATTAATTAATATGCCTTATTTTTCAAGAGATGCTTTATTTAATATACTGGGTTTATATTTATATTTAAAGCATTTCCTTAGATTAATATCAAAGATCACACAAAATCCAAGTCCAATCATTCTTGCAGTTTAATCACATTGTATAATTCAGCTACCATATTTCTAAATATAGCAGGGCTGCCAGTATCAGAAATTATTCTGACTCATTATTCCCCTTATTAACCTTGCTGTCATTGTAAAGTCCAACCCATGTTTATGTCAACAGGTAAGCTTCCCTCAGTAACCTTTCCTGTTTCATGGGAACTCATTCAAAGTATTTATAGAAATCACATGGTTTATATAGCTTACTGGTAAAAAAGATAAGAACTAAAAAATCACCAAGAAAATTGGTTGAGCAGCCATTAGAATTGATGGGATAGGACCAGAGATGTGCGGCATTGAACTGGATTGTTTATTTTGGTTATTATTTTTCTTTAGGTAGGCCAAGTATTCTGAAACTGTAGTCTGTATTATATTTTAAAAATGTGAATTAGGCCTTACAGGTCGTGAGGAGTGAAGTCTCAAGCGAGTTTTGAGATCGTCCAAGCTCTGCCAAGCAAATTATCAAAACTCACTCCTGGTTTGCCTCGACAAGTGATTGTGATACTGCAAAGTTTGAGATACCTGTGATACCTACAATACAAATGTATTATTACTGAAAAGTGTTATATTTATTTCTTGTGCATCCTAACCCCGATGAAAACCTTTATTTTACTTGGATTGCACAAATAATTTATCATTGTAGTGGCTTGTGGTATCACAGAATGTGAGAGGCCCTGGCTTAACGCATTGTGTAAACCCATCATTATGGTCCTGATATATAATTTATGGCTTAAAATATACAGATATATGCAATATATCATAATTAAAGGTAAAGGTTCTCCTCGCACATATGTGCCAGTTGTTCCCAACTCTAGGGGGTGGTGCTCATCTCCGTTTCAAAGCTGAGAAGCCAGCAGTGTCCGAAGACATCTCCGTGGTCATGTGGCCAGCATGACTAAATGCCGAAGGCGCACAGAACGCTGTTACCTTCCCACCAAAAGTGGTTCCTGTTTTTCTACTTGCATTTTTTACATGCTTTCAAACTGCTAAGTTGGCAGAAGCTGGGACAAGTAACGGGAGCTCACTCCATTACGCAGCACTAGGGATTTGAACCACCCAACTGCCAACCTTTCTGATCAACAAGCTCAGTGTCTTAGCCACTGAGCCACCACGTCCTTCATATCATAGTTAAAACAGTGCATATTTTAAATGAACTCATTCCTGAAACCTTTCAATTCATCTAGTTAAGTACCATGTTTCAACCTTCCTGGTCTTGGTGCTCTTCAGACATGCTGTAACTATACACTGTTTCTGACAGGCATATTGAGTATTAGTCCAGAATAGTGCTTCAAACACCACAAACATCTGCTTCTGTTTTTTCCATTAGTTCCAGACCCATTCACAGGAGCACCAGAAAATGTCTGCAGAAATCCTATGCAAGTTTATTCTGTTGCATGGGATCCTAAAGTAGATATAATAGATATAATAGATGCTATAACAAAAGAAAAGTCTGTAAGATTAACTTAGGAATCTGATTCTTTTTATGTCTCTAAATTAAATCTATCGTCTGAATAGCTCAGCTCTCCTCATCCCTTCTCTTTGCAGAAGGAAGGCAAAGTAACTTTCCATGTGGCTTATTCACATGATTAAAAATATTTGGAAGCAGCATAGTTTTAAAATCCCTGGAGCTATAATGAAAACCACATGCTCAATAAATAAGTCCAGAGGCCCCTTGTCTGCTTGGACTAGTTTTCCTTCCAAAAAGAGACTTTCTGAGACAGGATACTGGCAGGATGCGAGAGCTCATGTATGTGTTTCCTCCTCATTTTTCCAATCTAGGAGAATCTGCCAGATGACTCTTCCTTAGCTCTAGCCTTTTCCTAACTGAGTTTGGCATATTTCTCGTTTTAAAATGTGTTTCTGGCTTGAGTGGAGAAGAGGGGCTCTCTCTAGCCAGCTTCTGCTGGACAAAGGATAAGATTTAAAAAAAATTCTTTCTGTTTAAGAGCTGCAAGTTGTGATTTCTCATATCAGGATCAAACTATTTCACAAACTGGAACATTATTTGTAGTTTAATTTATGAGAGATTCAAAGACATGTTATCTGAAAGGCAGATTTTTCACTGCAAAAGATAGACTGCACTCTTAAGTCCATTCCCCCAGGGAGAAGTCGGCTCTTCTGACTATCTTCCTTCTCTGAAAACCACTTCTGTGATTATACTGCTGTGTGAACTACAGGTGTGAAAAGTTTACATGCTACACTAAGCCATACATAATGTACTTTTAATTGGCTTTGAATTAGTGGGCATGCATGCATGCAGTTAATAAGTCATGGTTTAGATATTTGAGTAGGTTGCCCAACCTGAGGTGATTTATGGCCTCTCAAAATCTTGGTTTAACTTCCTAAATTCTCTGAAAGTTGCTGCCAAGCAGTAATTGTTAAAGTGACAGAAGGAGAGAAACCATTAAATGCATGGAAAAACCATTAAATACATGGAAAATGGGCATATTAAGTTTATTAAATAACATTTAATTTTATTACAAAATTAAATTATGCCAACTTTAGTTTCTCTCCTGAGTCACATACTTCTTTCTGGAGCGCAACCCCCCAGCCTGACAGTCAAAGGACAAGAGTAGCTTTCAGTCTTATAGCAGATTCCCCTGGCTTAGTATTCTCCTGGTTTCATATGTAGTGAAAGATCCATTTAATCATGGTTAGACAAGCCATGCCTTAGCACCATACATGAACTAAGATGACATAAAATATGTATGTTTTAAAAATATTTGGGTGGACATTTTGGAACTTACTTAACCCAGAGCTAACCTTAAGCAGGATCCAGATTAATGCCAGACTTTTATGCCCACAATGGTACATCTGAATTTCACCAATTAGCCATCCAAAAGTAGGTTTTTAGTTTGCCTCATGAGAAGGCTGGCTTTCTTTTGGCTAAAGGTATTGCTCCAGCTGTAAGTTGCTAGCTAGCAGCTTAGATTGTACATAGTACATAGTAGTCATCTTGGGTGAGCATACAGAGGAGAAAAAGAAGTACAGCCAAGTTTAAAATTGTAGTAAAAAGGTGAGATGGGAATTTAAATGTATTATATCCCCCACCTCTCCTTTACCAGATTAGCTCCCCTTATTTTATGGAGGGCCTGAAGTGGATGATGTGAGAGATGAAGGAATACAAATGTTGATCATGCTTCATGTGATCCAAAAGATAATTTTTTGCAACACAGGTCATTTTAAAGTTGGAAGTCATATATAAACACAAACTTACTCTTATGATAGAGAGCCAGTTGGGTCTAAATAGTTAAGGCTAAAAATCAAGGGATTGTGAGTTATAGTCCTGTTTTAGATGCAAGCCAGCTGGGTGATCTTGAGGCAGTCGTTCTTTCTCAGTCCTAGGGAGGAGGCAATGGCAAACCACTTCTGAAAAACTTTGCCAAGAAAATTGCAGGGACGTGTCAAGACAGTTTCTGAAAATCAAACACAATTGAACATTAAAAAAAAAACTTTTGCTACCATATCCACCATTTATAGCCAGTACAATGAATGGATGAGTGATTCTTGATTTTCCTCTGCTTTTAAAATGGAGATAAATCAAGATCTCTTGTAGCTTCATTTCAAGAACTACTCCCATAGCTTTTACTAAATTGCAATCTGTTACTTAAATATCAACATGTAGGAGAGATTCAAATATTAATGTTGCACTAATCGACAGGCTATATTTGGGAAGGACCAAATTGGTTCAAATCTATAGTTCTTTCGCTGCCTCATTCAAGCAGAACTAGACACAAATCCCCCATGTTTCTGGCTTTTTCCTGAAGACATGCTTATTTTGGAACAAGCTATCTTTGCACTTTGTATATTTTGGAATATTTATTATACTTCTGCACCTTATAGTCTTGCTTTTGGACATTTGGCCCATGCTAGCTAGGAATGCTAGGATGGCTTATAGTACGATACAATATTATGAGT